>NC_069393.1:18896200-19028700 GCF_027475565.1 Acinonyx jubatus | reverse complement strand
TCATAGTATGATTTGGTATTTGGTAATGGGCTGTTGACACCATTACAAGTGGTTATGATTTGACTCTAGGTTTTAGATTAGCTCCTGACTGTGATTCTAACAAATAAGAAATCTTACTAAAAAATCTCTCACACTAGCAAATGAAACAGATCTTGGAATCACATTCCTTAAGAGAACATATATAGAGAGAATTAAACTACCAGTCTGTGTGTAATGATTTTTTTAATCTAAATAGTATATTTCACTTTACATAAGTGTCATTTTTTTCTAGTAAGAGAATCTTCACTAGAAATCAAATTGAGGTCCAAGTTTCTATGTCTGACTAGAATTTTGCCGGTTCAGTTTATTGTAAGGGGTAATGGGGGAGAAGTTTGAAGAATTGTATCTAAGATGAGTTTACTTCCCAAGTGATAACTAGTTTATAATTTCATTATAATCCTAATATTTTCCTTTTTATAGGGGTCTCCAGGTTTTTTCATAATGGATTCTGCTTAAGAAAAGATGCTGTTGCTGCCAGCATTCAGAAGATTCAGAATATTCTGCAATGGTTTGAAAATCAGAAGCAGCTTAACTTTTATGCAAGTTCATTACTGTTTGTTTATGAAGGCTCATCTCGGCCAACTACTACAAAATCAAATGACAGAACTTTGGTAGAAAAGTTTTTGTCCAAAGGACAACTGTCAGACACAGATGTACTGGAGTACAATAATAACTTTCATGTGTTAAATTCCACAGAGAATGGAAAAATAGATGTTTCAGTAGGCAAAAGCTTGTCCAAGATGTATGCTTGTCACAGAAAAATGTGTTCAAAAAAGCATCACAGTCATACTTCATTGAAAGCTGAAAATACAGAGCAAGACAATGGGTGGAAAAGCATGTCACAGGAACGTTTAAATGGAAATGTACTTTCCCAACTGGAAAAAGTTTTCTGCCATCTTCCCACTGGTTGCCAGGAGATTTCAGAAGCAGAAGTGCGAATGATAGATTTTGCTCATGTGTTCCCTAGCAACACAGTAGATGAGGGATATGTGTATGGGCTGAAGCATTTAATTACTGTACTGCAAAGTATTTTAGACAATTGAAACCTTTGCTGTGGTCTTTTTAAGGATGGGGCAATCATAACAAAAGCAGCAGTCAATATCTCTATACTTGTAAAGCTATGTAAAAATTTTATATTGTGAGTCTACATTTTGTCTTTATACTTTTGGTAGAAGGGTTATCTTTTTTATAATCTTACTCAGGAAAACTATCTGTTCATTAGAAAACTATGAAGAATAAAAAACTTAGGAATGTTAAGCAGGGAATGTGGTGGTACATGGCTTAAACATCTATTTGGCTCAAGCAAAATGCAAACCGTTATTCAGTCATTAAGAGTTTATTTAGCTTTCTGTAGCCAATTTGTCATGAAATTTCTGCCCACCCAACCTTGACAATGAGCCATATCTAAACTCATTAATTTATTAGAACACTTTAAAAAATCTAGAAAGCACAGGTTGATGTCCTTAGCATTGCTATGAATGAAGTTATTAAAACTGGAGAAAATTCTACTTCAGAAAGTTAAGTACTGTTTAGGTTTTATATTAAAAGTTCAGACCAGCATATCAAAAGGTGCTTCTTAGTAAAGTGATTTAGAATTATTGCATTCCAAAAGCAGATTTTCTCTTTAATTTCCAGTTATTTGCATATTTCAAAATATTATATAAAGATAATTGAAGCGAACAACAACAACAACAAATTTCTTGGAATTAAGTTCACTAATAATTATTCTTGCCAGGGTTAGGAGAAGGAAAAGGGCATTTGCAAGGAACAAAATGTTTTCTTTTAAACTCTTAAATTGATGCAAAAATTAGAAAAAGTATTTACTATATTGTGAAAAATGTTATAAACCATATAATACCTTTTCCTACCTTTTCAAAGGTAGATGATTGTCTTACTTTTCCTTTAAAGACCTTTTGAGAATTTTCTCTTTTAAAATGCATGTATTTATATGTCTCCATTTAGTCAAACAGTAGTATATATTGCTAAAAAGTGTTTCTTAGAATTCTAATAAGCAGTGAAGGACACCACCCAGTATTGTATCAAAAGTACCACGGGTAATTAGTGCACCTCTATAAGTTTGGTGCATATCTAAATCCATGCTTCTATTTCACTCTTACTCAAAACAGTTTTATATCCTATTCCAGATAGAAATAACAATTTAAATTGTAATGAGTGGAAAAATTATTATCTGTATTATCTGTGTTTCACATCTACTACCCTTTAAAAAATAAGTAGTTATTTGTTATTGAAAACATTTAAAACTTTGAAATTAAATTTGCAAATATGTTAGATATTTATGAAAGCATTACTTGCACTTTGATTCACTAACACATCTAAGCAGTTAACAGTTTTGCTGTATTCTTGGAAGATGTTTTATATTTGTGAGCTGTTGAACTTTCTCCCCTCTTTTTCCCCTAGAATTACAAATTAAACTTTTAAATCTTAATGTCTTTTTTTTTTTAGTGTAAAGTATCACAATTTTGTGTTTATTTCACCTTCCCAGTCTGTGTTTTTCACAAATATCTGAGCACAAACAGAAGTACCAAATGCTCTATGAATTCTATGCTTAGTAACTCTAGTAAACCTGAATAACTTTAAAATTCATATACATTTTGTTACAGCAAAATTTGGTTTTAATTTTTTATTTAGAGTCAGAATAAGTATTTTCTATAGAGACTGCATATTTTTCTCTATTGCCTAAATAGGTATTGGCTGTAGCTTTTCTTTGTGGGGATGAATTTCAAGTCCTAATAGTCAAAAATTTTTTATTTTAATTTTTTTCTCCCACAACATAGACTTTTGTTGTTGTTGTTGTTGTTTGGACAGGGGTTCATAAGTCTGAAGCTCAGATAATTAACAATTTTGAGTCTTAACAAGAGGGTTGTTTTGAATGGGATGGTATCAGGCTATGTACAATGAATTTAATAAATTTAAATATTACCAGATTTTTTGCACATTTTAGCTCAATAAAGTGTGAATCAACTGTTCTAGATTTTCTTTATCCATATGTAGAAATATAGTTTTGTAAAAATCAATGTCTTACCTTTTTGATACAATAGACCATATTTTTTTTTTAAATAAAACAGGAAGCGCTTTTGTCTTTTATTTTTCAGGGAAGAGATTAACATTTAATTCTGTTTGTTTACATTTTTTATCACTGTTACCCAGTGCCCATTTTATGTTATTTTATAAGTAAGCTTACATGTCACAGAATAAGTCTCTGTTTATGTAATCTACATGTGAATATTTTACTATCTAGCCCAGTCATTTAACATTATGCTGAAATTTACCACTGTGGGGAAGAATGATCACTATTCACCAAGCATGTTTAAACATGTACGTGTTTAATAAATAAGCATAATAAGGATATAGTTTGGGTTAATAGGATTACCATAGTTTATTCCCCCTAGGAAATATAAATAATGATTTTAGTGTATTTCTTATGGAATGCACTCATGAAAAGGACTTTAAGAAATGGTGGATAGTGAATAATACATTTCTCTAATAAAAATTTAAATTGTGTAATAGTTTTATAATAAAGTATTTACACTAATATTTTAATATGGATGGAAGTTGCATAAATTCAAGTAAATTAAAAATTGATGATAAATGCTAAATATTTTATCTAAATAGTTTTTCAAGAAACAGTTGTGAAAATGTGTATATTAAATGGCTCTAACGTGGAACTTGTATTTTCAACTCAGTATTCATTATTCTTTGTTTTACGTGTCTGGAAAGATCGTACTTACTATGCCTCTTTACACTACAATTTGCTATTGTGGAGCTTTAGATTGTATTCAACTGAATAAGGACTTTTTTTATGATTTTGATTGAGTATAACTTACTATTTTATGATTTCCAAAATGATGTTCTTCATATTATCTCTGTAAAGTCTATATATTAAATTTATAATAATATAACTTAAGAAAAAGGAATTAATTTTCAGAGATATTTCAGTTGTAATTTTCATATTTCATGCAACTGAAAACATCTGTTTCTAGGATTGGGAATACTGAGAAGATATGGGATGAAAGAAGATGGTATGTAACTGTTTTATTTGTGAAATTACAGAAATTTTGTCCACTATTTTTAAAACATTGTCATCATTTTAGTACTCTTTTAGCAGTTAGGCATTTGATACTTTAAAACTTGATTTGCTCTTAAAATTGTTTACAATGCTTTGTAATAATCTTCCTTATCCTGTGCCTTTAACCTTGATTTGATATGTTTGTAGCCTCAGTTATCCTTCCACTACATCCTGTAATATTTTTATAGCCTAGGCATCAGTTTCTTTAAAAAAAAAAAAAGTGTCAATTTTATCATGTAAAGAGGTAGCAATTGTCTATCGATGCTTTGGAAAGACAAATAGTGTTGCCAATGGAGGCCAGGCTTCTTAATTCATTCAAAAATATTTACTGGATTTCTACCATGTGCCAAGCATTTTTAGCCCCTGAATATACAGTTGTGAACCAATCAGACAAAGCCCTAAACATTTTCAGCATTCTGTCTAGATGGGGTGGGGTTGGGGACTTAATTAAAATAGAGATACAGAGAAATATGCATTTAATGATAAAGTTCACTAGCATTTGAATTTGTGTAAAGATAATTATTAAGCTGAGCTAAAGCAACTGACAATATGTTAGAAAGGTTAAAAATAATATGTTTCATCATTATAACCTCTATTTGACTTTTGGGTTCAGGTAGCAATTATAGATACCATAAAAAGGCCTTAATTTTTCTTTTCACTTTTCTTGCCAGTAAAGGTACGTTTATTTTTAGGCCGTCCATTTAGAGTAGTGTTTTAAAATAGCGTTACTGTGAAAAATATTCCATTACGTATTCACAAGCAACTTACTGCACATTTTTAAAATTGTGTTTTACAATTTAGTTAAAAATATTTTAGGCCTCAATTTCATCTTCAAATCACTGGTATTTTAAATTTGGCAATGAATATGAAATTACTTTTTGATTTACAGAATGCTTGTATTATTACTTAAACTACTTGTTAATATTTTAGGAAGATTGGAATCTCTGGCTTTTTGATGTTTAAATTCTTGTTACTTAATGTTGGTAGTGTCTAATGAGAGGAAATAGTGTTCATGTGATTAAATAAATTAGAATGTACTTTGAAGAATTTTTTTTTTTTCATTGTTAAACTTTGTCATCATGGGGTTAAAGTTTGGCCTGGTGTTCACTTACAGCATATATTAAGTTTAATTATGAAGTGAAATAGTTTCAAGTAGGATGTGGAATGCACCTGCATATAAATGAAATTGGCGTGCACAAAGACACTTTACTGTAGGGAGCTGTACTGGAAGATTTATGAAAGCATGTGAAATTGCACCTAAAATTGTATTAGTGACTATGCTAAATTTATTGTACTTGATGAGTGAATGTATTTAGTGTAGTCAAAGTTACTTTGGTTTAAATGTCTAAACAATGTCTCTCTTTTTAATGTGTTTGTAATTTGTATTATTGATGGGAGTATTCTTGGACTGCAGGGGTATTGTCAATGTGTGATTTGTGTTTTTATTTCATAGAGTCATCTAATGTGATATACCGATTTTTATAAGTGATACTTAGATAATTCTAATAACTGTATATTTGACAACCTATTAAAATGTTTTGCATTGGAGCTTTTCTTCATTAATTATAATATGCTAACAAACTCATGGTAGTTTAAAAATAATTTACTCACTCAACAAATATTTGAGTGCATGTTATGTATCAGAAACTGCAGAAATCATTAGGGATTCAAAACTGATTAAGACAAGATGTTAACAGAAAAAAGCATACTCATTGCAAATGAAAAAGTATGTAAACTTTTTGCTTGAATATTTATTTTTCTATCAGATGTACTAAAATCTTTAGAACCAACCTTATAGGAGAAGCGGACTATAAGAGACACCAGTTGACTTGGCTGTGAAAAAAAATATACTAGAATTATAAAACTTTAGAAGTAGTTAAGATAGTTTTGCTTGTATTTGAAGTTTCACAAATCAGTTACTTAATCAGTGACCTAGTTATGTTCATTCGTTAATCAAAAAGAGAGGGTACTATCAAATACCTATCCTGTACTAGGCACTATATTTATCTTTGGAGATTTTGAAAAGCTGCATAAGAGATTTCAGAACATGTTCTTAAGATATATACTGTCTGGTAGAAAAAAATGTAAATATGGAATAAAATATTTTTGGAACTATAATTGATTCTTATCAATATCCAGCAGGGCTGTGAAAGAGAAGTCAGGTCTGATAAAATGCAAGAGGAAGAGTGATTTGTAGCTTCATTGCAATTGTGAGTCATGGCTCCAGAAGACTGTATGCCATTCCTCTTTTATGCCTGCTACTGTGAACTGTGAGAAGAAGCAATACTATGGAAGTAGTTTAAGATTAGCTGCTAACTACTGAGAATAACGGAATCCCACCGCCATAGCCTCCTAGTTATAGCTAAGTATAACTAAATAGGGACGCCTGAGTGGCTCAGTCGGTTAAGCGTCCAACTTCGGCTCAGGTCATGATCTATCTCACAGCTGGTGAGTTCGAGCCCCGTGTCAGGCTCTGTGCTGACAGCCCGGAGCCAGGAGCCTATTTCAGATTCTGTGCCTCCTTCTCTCTCTGCCCCTCCCCCACTTGTGCTCTGTCTCTTATCAAAAATTTAAAAATGTTAAGAACTAAATAAAAGCTGAAATGAAATAAGTGAAAATAATAGTAATAAAATAAAAGTGAAAATAATCACTTGAGGATTTCATTAAAAATGCAGATTTGGATTCAGCAGAACTGGATGGGGTCTGTGATGTTCCTGGGTCATGGAACACTCTTTAGTAGCAAGATTTTTCAAAAAGTTCTTTAGTCATAGAGTGTTCAGTAGAACTTGGATCACTTTGATGCAAGCAATACAGCTGTTTGAAAGGCAAGAGAGAGTGCTGAGAAAAGAAATGTGAGAAAATGCAGCCAGCAATGGCTCAAGTTAAAACTGACCATTCTCAATTGGAAGAAAAGTTCATCAGCTATGTCAGGCCACTAAACTTTCCTCCTACACGTCTAAATAGTTCTCTAATAATAAACTAATCTTTTTCTATTTGTGCCGTTAGCTTTTCATCGGTGTGAATGATGCCTACATTGCTAATTGAAGAAAACAGTCTGCACATGCTTGTTAATTACATTGTACTGCTAAAGGCAGAAATCGTGGTACAATTGGTTTGGATGCTCTGAAATGTTTTGAGTCAAATCTCTTTGTTTCTAAAAGAAGTAGGTCTTTAAAATTGTTATTAATTAAGCTAATATAATTTGACAAAGTGCTTTGGGATGAGCAAAAAGAGATGGTGAATGTGGAAGTATCACGTAGACACTTGTTAAGTCTATGGAAGAGTAAACAGTATTATTTCAGACATTTTGAAGATTGTAAGCTTAAGATAAATAGGCTTAATTTATAGCTTATAGGGTTTGGATCCAGTTCAAAGAATATCCTTATTTTTGTGAATTTGTAAAGAAACTATATCATTACTTTTAGGTCTCATGAATCTTAACTTCCATTTGCCACTCCCTATTATGGTCGACTAATTCATCTGGCTTATGCCAGAGGCAGAACAATCATAGTAATGGGCTAACCTGACCACTGTGTCAGCAATGATTGCTGCATAACAGCCTAAAATGTAAGTGGCTTAACAACTGTCCTTTATCATTTGTATGGATTTGCAAGTCAGTTGGGTGATTCTGCTGATCTTGGCTAGACTTATGTTTCTACAATCAGCTGGCAGGTCAGCTGAATTGGGGGCTGGGAAGGTGGCTGGATTGTGAATTAGTCTAGGATGGCTGGGATGACATGTCACATTCTTTCAGTAGGCTAGCCCTGGTATTTTCTTTTGGTGGTAGGGGTTCAAGAGAAGATGCTGAAATGTGCAAACAAGTTTCAAGCTTGTTTGAGTCAAGTTTGCTACTACTGCCAAATTCAGAGTCAGTTTGGGCAGATATGGAAGAAGGACACAATGCAATCAACCATGTGTTCCAATCTTAGATCAATTCATATAGGGCACAAAAATATGGAGTTTTAGCTTGTCATGGTCTATGTTTTCATCAGGCAGCAATGTCAGATTAAGTGCACAATATGGGCACTAATTGTGTTGATCAGAATAGGGGCAGCAAGATAAGCAGTATATGCAAATTTTAAAATCTCGTTTGTTTTCCCTCTTTTAAAATTTCACCCCGGTTTCCTCTCATTACTTTCCCAAGGTGGAACCCTCTAGGTAGTCTCACAGTGTTGCCATCTTAAATTTGTAGTACTATGTTGTCATTTGGGGGTTGGTTGGTGTCTTAAGCAATCTTTTTCCCCCCAAGTTTTTACTTAAATCCCATTTAGTTAACATACAGTGTAATGTTAGTTTCAGGTATAGAATTTAGTGATTCATCACTTACATACAACACCCGGTGCTCATCACAAGTGCACTCCTTAATAGCCATCACTCATATAACCCATCCTTCATTTCCTTCCCTCCAGTAACTATCAATTTTTTTCTCTATAGTTAAATCTGTTTCTTGGTTTTCCTCTCTTCTCTTTTCCCTCTCTGTTCATTTGTTTCTTAAATTCTACATATGAGTGAAATCATATGGTATTTGTCTTTCTCTGATTGACTTATTTCACTTAGCATAATACTCTAGTTCCATCCATGTTGCAATGTCAAGACTCATTCTTTTTTATGGCTGAATAATATGACGCTGTGTAGTGTGTGTATAGTATCCTAAACAATAGTATCCTAAACAGTCTTGTCTTAATGGACTTACTTAGAGATGACTTAAATGTCAGTTTTCTTTCAAGTGTATATATGAATTGTTATGTTTCTATGACAAAAATTATGCAAAAGACATGTACTTTCTATTGCATATTATAGATACAGTTCCCTAGTTGGTGATAAAACTGTTTTTTTAATTGAACTAGTACTTTTTGTTCTGTTTTTATTTTTATTTTTCCAACAAAAGTGGCTCAATTTTATTGCAGGGAGCTAGGGAGGAGCAGGGCAAGTGAGGATCTCTGTAGGAACTCCTATTGCTGAAAAGGACTGTCAGGCCTCAGGTCTGTCTGGAAGCAGACAGCTCAGAGCCTGAAGCCTGCTTCAGATTCTGTGTCTCCCTCTCTCTCTCTCTCTCCACCTTCCTTGCTCGCACTCTGTCTCTCTCAGAAATAAACATTAAAAAAAATAATAACACCTCCACAAGAGATGTTAAGAGTCAGAAGAATAGGGAGGCCCTAGGCTTGCCCCTTCCCCCGAACAGCTAGATAAATATCAAATCATTCTGACTCCCAAGAAATCGATTGGAAGTCTTAGAGAACAAAGCTGTACATTTACAACAGAAAAAAAATGACCTGTGGAGGGTAGGAACTATACAGAGAGTTGATTTGTGGGAGAAAAGAGACATGGGTGCTTGGTGGGGAAGGATCCCTGATCACAAGCAAGTAGTTAGAGTGCAGGAAAGGGGCACCTGGGTGGCTCAGTCAGTTAAGCGTCCGACATCGGCTCAGGTCATGATCTCCTGGTCCATGAGTCCGAGCCCCGTGTCGGGCTCTGTGCTGACAGCTCAGAGCCTGGAGCCTGTTTCAGATTTGGTGTCTCCCTCTCTCTGACCCTCCCCTGTTCATGCTCTGTCTCTGTCTCAAATAAACATTAAATTTTTTTTTTTAAAAAGTGAAGGAAAAAGAGTGAAAACTCATGCAGGGAACTGCACAAGAAAATTGTTCCCTGAAACCATTAATGGGAAAAAGGAGAGGGTTTCAATACCACCAGTTTTTTATAAACAGTGGAGTGCAAAGTCTGAAGTTTGGGAGGTCAGTGCCTGGAAGTGCTCCAACAAGGAAGGAGGGGAGAGCCTCAGGAATGGGTAGCACAGTCTGAGGATCTCCTGGGTTCCTCGGGGAGAAGCAGTTGCCCTGGTTGGAGTGCATTTTGTAGAGGTGATATGGCCTCTTCATGGGCAAAAGACCCTATGGGTACCATTGAGTTGCCCTACTAATGACTAAGGGCAGCAAACCCTGGTGTAGCCTGTGTATTGCAATTTACCACAAACTCTGATCCACTGCCACTGTGGGTTGTGTACCTATTTTCTGTGACAAGTCCACACTGGCCACCGCACAGTGACATCCTCCTCTAGAGAATCAGTGGGGCCATACTGTGGGGGTCCCTGAAGTGTGGGGTTTTGAAACATAGCCATGCCTGAGATAAACTCCAGGAGGGCTGTGCTGCCTGGTAGTCAGCTCAGACACAGACAGGGTGAAGGCAGAGGTCAGATGGGGGGGGGGGGGGTGACTGCACATCTGTTAACACTTGAATTTCCCCCTCCAGAGACCAGAGAGTGGAGCTAAGCCATTTTAACCCTTAGTCCCTCTGCACTGATCAACCTCAGTGAGCTAAACAGCTTTCTTACACCAAGTCCCACCCCCCTGAGCTCTGAGCCCTCCAGGCCCATCTCCACTAGAGCAAATCCACCTAAGGATCAGAGCAACAGGCCCCAACCCCAGAAAACCAGCACAAACACCTCCCATGCAGTTTACTGATCATAGAGTGCTGCAAAACTTCAGCTCTAGGGGAAACAGAATCTTGTTTCCTTTGTTTTCTGTTGTTGTTTATTGGTTCCCCCGCCCTCCCTTGGATACAGAAAGAACAACTTTTATTTAAGTTTTTAATTTTCTCTTTTTATTTTTCCTATCAAGCTTAACAAGCAGACCCAAACACATTTAGTGTCTAGTTTCCTTTATTTTTTAAGTTTAAATTTCTATTATTTTTTCCCTCCAAAATGACATGATGGAGGAATTCACTCCCCCAAAAAGAACAAGAAGTAATGGTCAGGATTTAATCAATACAGATATAATTTAAAACAAAATATCTGAGGATTTAAAACAAAAATTATAAGGGTTGAAAAAGCATACAGGACACTAGAGAATCCCTTACTGCAGACATAAAAGAGCTAAAATCTAGTCAGGCTGAAATTAAAAATGCTATAACTGAAATGCACTCAAGTGCATAACAGTGAGGATAAAGTAGAGGAACGAATTAGTGATACAGAAGATAAAATTGTGGAAAATAATAAAGCTGAAAAGAAGAGGGAAACAAAGGTAATGGATCACAATAGTAGATTTAGGGAACTCAGCGACTTATATAAGAGGAATAGCATTCATATAACAGGAGTCCCAGAAGATGAAGAGAAAGAAAAAGAAGCAGAGGTTTTATTTGAGCATATTAGCTGAAAAACTATCTAATTTGGGGAAAGACACAGATTAAGATCCAAGAAGCAGAGGTAATTCCCATTAAATTCAATAAAAGTTAAGCATCATTGAACATATAGTCAAATTCCCAAAATACACTGTTGCATCCACACGACTCCCGAAACAGAAAGCTACGGGCACCAGTGACAGTCACAACAAAGTTTATTACAATGAGAGGCAAGGCCGACCGATCGGGACCAACACTCTTGACAAGAGTGCGCCCCGAACAGCTGGGGTACAGAATTTTTATAACCGATCACATCGTTTTATCATCACCTGGGAACAGAACAAAGAAACAGGTTCCAGATGAGTTAGAAACAGTTGTCTAATGAGGTGTTTACTTTAGACTTTCTGCCTCTAAGTTGCAACCAGTGGATCTCCTTGACCCTGCCTCTGACGCTCTTTTCTTTGAACTTTTGTTTCCTTAATTGGTGAAGCCTAATTTACAAGGGTATGAGGCGTAGTTTACCAGAGCAAAGCAAGGCTGTTATCTCTTAACCTTCAGTGTCAACACAAAGCTGTTATTTTTCAAGCTAAGCATTAGCCCTACACTACAATTTAACGCTTACAACACAAAGAAAGAATCCTGAAAGAACAAAGGAAAAAAAGTCATTAGTATGCAAGGCAAGACATACCAGGTTCACAGCAGATCTTTCCACAGAAACTTGGCAGGCCAGAAGGTAATGGCAAGATATATTCAATGTGCTGAATGGGAAACATGTGCAGCCAAGAATACTTTACCCAGAAAGGCTGCCATTCAGAATAAAAAGAGAAAGAGTTTCCCAGATGAACAAAAACTAAAGGAGTTCATGACCGCTAAACCAGCCCTGCAAGAAATATTAAAGGGGACTCCTTGAGTGGGGGAAAAAAAGACCAAAGCAACAGAGACTAGAAAGGACCAGAGAACATAACCAGAAACACCAACTTTAAAGGTAACACAATGGCACTAAACTCATATCTTTAAATGATCACCCTGAAAATAAATGGACTAAATGCTCCAATGAAAAGACAATGGGTAGCAGAATGGATTAAAAACAAAAACCAACAAACGAAAAACAAGACCCATCTATATGTTGTGTATAGGAGACTCATTTCAGACCTACAGACATTGGCTGATTGAAAGTGAGAGGCTAGAGAACCATCTATTATGCTAATGGACAAAAGAAAGCCAGAGTAGCCATACTTATATCAGAAAAAAACTAGAGTTTAAACCAAGGACTGTAACAAGAGATGAAGAAGGGCATTATATCATAATTAAGGGGTCTATCCATGAAGAAGATCTAAAAATTATAAATATTTATGCCCCAAACTTGAAACACCCAAATATATAAATCAATTAACAACAAACATAAAGAAACTCATTGATAACACGATAATAATAGAGGATTTTAACACCCCACTTACAACAATGGACAGATCATCTAAGCAGGAAATCACAAGGAAACAATGGCTTTGAATGACACACTGGACCTGAGGCACTTAACACATATATTCAGAACATTTCATCCTAAAGCAGCAGAATCCATGCACATTCTTTTTGAGTCCACATTGAACATTCTCCAAAATAGATCACATAGTGGGTCACATATCAGCCCTCAACAAGTACAAAAGGATTGAGATCATACCATGTGTATTTGCAAACCATAACTCTATGAAATTTGAAATCAACCACAAGAAAAAATTTGAAAAGACCATAAATAATGGAGGTTAAAGAACGTGCTACTAAAGAAAGAATGGGTTAACCAGGAAATTAAAGAAGTAATAAAAAAGTACATGGACACAAATGAAAATGAATACCCGACAGTCCAAACCCTTTGGGATGATGAAAAGGCAGTCCTAAGAGGGAGGTATATTGCAACACAGGCCTACATCAAGAAGCAAGAAACAACCCAAATACACAACCTAATGACACCTAAAGGAGCTAGAAAAGAAAGAGCAAATAAAGCCTAAACACCAACAGAAGAAAGGAAATAATATAGACTGGAGCAGAAATAAACAATATAGAAATAACAACAAAAAACCCAGTAGACTAGATGAACAGCTAAAAGCTACATCTTTGAAAGAATTAATAATATTGATAACCCCCTAGCCAGGCTTATCAAAAGAAAAGAGAAAGACTGAACAAAATAAAATCAAAATTAAAGAGGACAGATCACAACCAACAGCACATAAATACAATTATAGGAGAATACTAAGAAAAATTGTATGCCAGCAGACAGGACAATCTGTAAGAAATGGGTAAATACCTAGAAACATACAAACTAACAAAATTGAAATAGGAAGAAATAGAAAATTAGAACAGACCAATAACCAGCAAAGAAATCGAATCAGTAATTAAAAATCTCCCAACAAACACAAGTCCAGGGCCAGAAGGTTTCCCAGGGGCATTCTATCAGGCATTTATTTTTTTTTTTAATTTAAATTTCAGTCAACATACAGTGTAATATTGGTTTCAGGAGTAGAATTCAGTGATTCATCACTTACATACAACATTAAGTGCTCATCATAAAAAGTCCCTCAACACTCATCACTCATTTAGCCCATTCCCCACCCACCTCCCTCCATCAACCGTCAGTTGATTCTCTATCATTGAGTCTCTTGTGGTTTGTTTCCCTCTCTTCTCTCCCCCCCACCTTCCCGTGTGTTCATCTGTTTTGTTTCTTAAATTCCACTTATAAGTGAAATCATATGGTATTTGTCTTTCTCTCATTGACTTATTTCACTTAGCATAATACATTCTAGCTCCAACCATGTCATTGTTAATGGCCGGATTTCATTATATTTAATGGCTGAGTAATATTCTATTATATCTCTATCTCTATTTCTCTATCTCTATCTATCATCTATCTATCTATCCACCACATCTTCTTTATACATTTATCAGTTGATTAACATTTGGGCTCTTTCTATGTTTGGCTATTGTTGATAATACTGCTATAATAATCAGGATGCATGTACTCATTTGAATCTGTATTTTTAAATTCTTTAGATAAATAACTAATAATGTAATTGCTGGATAGTAAGGTAGTTCTGTTTAGTTTTTTGAAACCTCCATACTGTTTTACGTGGCTGCACCAGTTTTCATTCCTACCAACAGTGCATCCTTTCAACACTTGTTTCTTTTTTTGTTGATTTTAACCATTCTCACAAGTGTGAGGTGGTGTCTTATCATAGTTTTGATTTGTATTTCCCTGATGTTGAGCATCTTTTCATGTGTCTGTTAGCCATCTGCATGCCTTTGAAAAAATGTCTATTTATGTCTTCTATCAATTTCTTAACTGGAGTATTTGTTTTTTGGGTATTGAGCTTGAAGAGAGTTCTTCAGAGATTTTGAAAACTAACCCTTTATCAGATATGTCATTTGCAAATATCTTTTCCCATTCCATAGGCTTTTAGTGTTGATGTTTTCACTGTGCAAAAGCCTTTTATCTTGATGAGATCTCAATAGTTCATTTTTGCTTTTGGTTTCCCTTGAAACCATGGAAGTGTCTAGTAAGAGGTTGTTGTGGCTGAGGTCAAAGAGGTTGCTGCTTGTGTTATTCTTTGGGATTTTAATGGTTTTCTGTCTCACATTTAGGTCTTTCATCCATTTTGAATTTATTTTTGTATGGTGTAAGAAAGTGGTCCAGTTTCTTTCTCTGCATGTCGCCATCCAGTTTTCCCAGTACCATTTGTTGAAGAGACTATCTTTTTTTCCATCGGATATTCTTTCCTGCTTTGTTGAAGATGAGTTGACCACATAGCTATGGGTCCATTTCTGGGTTTTCTATTATGTTCCATTGATGTATGTGTCTGTTTTTGTGTCAGTACCATACTGTCTTGATGACTACAGCTTTGTAATAGAGCTTAAAATTAGGAATCATGATGTCTCCAGTCTTGTTTTTCTTTTTCAAGATTGCTTTGGCTTTTTGAGGTCTTTTGTGGTTCCATACCAATTTTAGGATTGTTTTTTCTATCACTGCAAAGAATGCTGGTGGTATTTTGATAGGTATTGCATTAATTGTGTAGATTGCTTTGGGTAATCCATAACTATGGAATGCTTTTCCTTTTCTTTGTGTTCTCTTCAATATCATTTTTAAGTCTTCTATAGTTTTCAGAGTACAGATCTTTTACCTTTTTATTTAGGTTTATTCCTAGGTATCTTATTGTTTTGGTTCAATAGTGAATGGGATTGATTCCTTGATTTCTTTTCTGGCTGCTTCATTATTGGTGTATAGAAATGCAGCAGATTTATGAATGTTGATTTTATATCCTGTGACTTTGCTCAATTCAAAATTCTAGCAAATTTTGATGGAGTATTTCAGGTTTTCTACCTAGAGCATTATGTCATCTGCAAATAAAGTTTGACCCCTTTCTTGCCATTTTCTATGCCTTTTTATTTCTTTTTGTTGTCTGATTACTGAAGCTGAGCCTTCCAGTATTATATTAATGAATGGTGAGAGTAGGTATCCCTATCTTTTTCTTAACCATAAGGGAAAGTTTTTCTCCATTGAGGATGATATTACCTGTGGACCATTCATATATGGCCTGTATGATGTTGAGATATGTTCCATCTATCCCTACTTTATTGAGGATTTTTTTAAATCAAGAATGGATGCTGTATGCTGTCAAATGCTTTTTCTGCATCTATGAGAGGATCATATCGTTCTCAACCTTTCTTTTATTAATGTGGAATATTACATTGATTTGTAAATATTGAACAGCCCTGCAGCTCAGGAATAAATTATACTTGATTGTAGTGAATAATTCCTTTAATGTACTGTTGAATTTGATTTGCTAGTATATTGTTTAGAATTTTTGCATCCATGTTCATCAGGAATATTGGCCTGTACTTCTTTTTAGTGGAGTCTTTGTCTAGTTTTGGAATCAAGGTACTGCTAGCCTCATAGAATGAGTTAAGAAGTTTTCCTCCCATTTCTATTTTTTGGAACAGTTTGAGAAAAATAGGTATTAACGCTTTTTAAATGTCTGGTAGAATTCCCCTAGGAAGCTATCTGGAGGACTCTTGTTTTGGGGGAGATTTTTAATTACTGATTCAATTTCTTTGCTCAAATTTTCTATTTCTTCTTGTTTCAGTTTTGGTAGTTTGTGTGTTTCTAGGAAATTGTCCATTTCTTCCAACTTGCCCAGTTTTTTTGGCATATAATTGCTTATATTTGTTTGTATTTCAGTAGTGCTGATTGTGATCTTTCACCTTTCATTCATGATTTTATCTTCTTGGGTCTTTTTTCTTTTCTTTTTGATAAGACTGTCTAGGGAGTTATTTTGTTTATTCTTTCCAAGAACCAGCTCTTAATTTCTTGATCTGTTCTCTGTGTTTTTGTTTGTTTCTGTATAATTTACTTCTACTCTACTCTTTATTTCTCTTCTATGGCTGGCCTTAAGCTTTATTTGTTGTTTCTTTTCTAGCTTCTGTAGGTGTAAGGTTAGATTGTATATTTAGGACTTTCTTATTTCTTGAGATAGGCCTGACATGCAATATACTTTGCTTTTATGACTGCCTTTGCTGCACCCAAAAGGTTTGGACTGTCCTGTTTTCATATTTATTTGTTTCCATGTTTATTTTTATTTCTTATTTAATTTTTTGTTAACCTATTCTTTCTTTTGTAGCATATTCTTGAACCTCCTTGTATTTGAGGGACATGCAAATTTTTTTTTGTGGCTGATTCAAGTTTCATAATGTTGGGGTCTGAAAATATGGTGATGTTCTCTGGTCTTTTCTAGTCTTTGTTACTTTTGGTCTTTTGTTTGGTTTTTTCCTCCACTCGAAGAATCCCCCTTAAAATTTCTTGTAGTGCTTGTTTAGCGGTTACTACTCCTTTAGTTTTTGTTTGTCTGGGAAACTCTTATCACTCCTCCTGTTCTGATTGAAAAACTTGCTGAATAAAGAATGCTTGACTGCATTTTTTTCCATTCAGGATGTTGAAATATCCTGTCACCTTTCAGACTTCTACCAGATAGTTAAAGAAGAGTTAAATACCCTTTCTTCTCAAACTGTTCCAAAATGTAGAAATGGGAGAACTTCCCAACTCATTCTACCAGACAAGCAGTACTTAAATTCCAAAACCTGACAAAGATTCCACTAAAAAGGAGAAATACAGGCCAATATTCTTAATGAACATGGATGCAAAAATTCTCAACAAGATACTAGCAAATAAAATTCGATAGTACATTAAAAGAATTATTCATCCTGATCAAGTGGGATTTATTTCTGGGCTTCAGAGCTGGTTCAATATTTGCAAATCAATCAACATGATACACCACAATAGTAAAAGAATAGGGACCATATGATCCTCTCAATGCAGAAAAAGAACACTTCACAAAACACAGCATCCATTCTTGATAAAAAAAAACCCTCAACAAAGTAGGGATAGATAGAACCTATCATAAGATCATAAAAGTCACATACAAAAGACCCACAGGTAGTATCATCCTCAATCAGGAAAAACTGAGAGCCTTTCTGTTATGGTCAGGAACAAGACAAGGATGTCCACTCTCACCATTACTATTTAACATAGTGTTGGAAGTCTTAGTCTCAGCAATCAGACAACAAAAAGAAATAAAAGGCATACAAATAACAAGGAAGAAGTCAAACTTTCACTATTTGCAGATGGCACGATACCCTATATAGAAGACCCAAAAGACCCCATCAAAAAAATGTTACACAAATTCGGGAAAGTCTCAGGGCAGAAATGATACACAAATTCAGGAAAGTCTCAGGGCAGGAAATCAGTATACCTAAATATGTTGCATTTCTATACAACAATAACAAAGTAGCAGAAAGAGAAAACAAAGAATCAATGCTATTTGCAATTGCACCCAAAACACTTAGATACCTCAGAATAAACCTAAATAAAGAAGTAAAAAATCTGCCTCAGAAAACTATAGAACACTTAGAAAAGAAATGGAAGAGTACACAAAGAAATTGAAAAGCAAGGACACCTGTGTGGCTCAGTCGACTGGGCTCTGACTCTTGATTTCGGCTCAGGTCATGATCTCATGGTTCACGGAATCAAGCCCTGCATCTTGTGCTGATGTTAAAAGGCCAGAACTAAAAATTGAATGGTTACTCTTTAGGTGTATGATATAACCCAGGAAAAGAAGTTTTAAATATGTATTTAATTACACTGGTTAGTTATTTGCAAGATTATGATGGCCTTCTGGTGTTGTTAAGCAATTTTTAAAGAATGCAGATTAAAGGTGTTAAAAGTACTATGGTGGAAACATGTTCACATTATATAAATGAATTTAAAATTTTACTTGTAGCTAAGCAGAGAGCTTTCTCATGAGTATATAGACAAAGTATATGAATGTTATCAAGATATACCATATATGGAAAATTTTATCTTAGCTTTTAACCATTTTATTGAGGTAGAATTCAAAACTTCTTAGTAAATTTGCAATTTAAATTTGTGAGCCATCACAACAATCCAGTTTTAGAGTTTTCCATCACCCCCAAACTGTTCTTCAAGTCCATTTGCACTTTTTTCACTGTTTTTTTTAACAAGTCTGCAGAAGGAAACACACACACACAATTTTACTATTTGGAGAGAAAAGAAAAGTCACTTAGTACTACCTAGTGGTGTTTACATAGATAGCAAGTTGATATTAGAGTTCTAGAAACTTTCAGATTCGAGATTTCTCTGGAGTCACTACATTAGCTACAAATATTTGTGGTTTATAATTGAAACTCAACTAGAAAATATCCACAATCTTATCTAAAATTCTTACTAGATAAATTTTTATATATTTTTTTCAAATGAGGCTTAATTGGGGCCCCAATATGTTTAATTGAAAAATACTTAACAGCTTTGTTTGAGGCAGGAATGTGAGGGGCAGGATCCTAACTCACTTACTCCCTGACTTGATAAAATTTACTTTATAAAGACTGTGAAGAAATACACAAAAAATAGAAAGAATTGTTATATTGAAGTATTTGAAAATGAGTTAATTTTTCCTTTTGATTTTTTCTTTTGCATATGTATTTATAATTGAAAAAAACTGTAATAAGCTCAATTTTTGAAAGTGAACATTAAATTTCAACATATTGCAAAAATGCCTAGTAAAGTCCCTGAAAGACACTGCTTTTTCATAACAATTTCCTTTCTTGATTCCTCTCTATACGTGTCAGTAACTGCATCATTCACAGGTTGAGACTGAAAGCAATAGTTAACTATGGAATTCTTGCCTCAACATTTCAGTATGACTTCTTAATGGGGACTCCACATGTTACCTGGCTTCATGGGAGCTCCATATCCCAAGATTAATTAAATCATGATCAACAGAGTTATTACAGTGAAATATTCATGATTATGATAGTGTTACTAGAAAACATTTATTTTATTATAAACAAAATATTACAGTATTGTAAAAAAAGTTATTCAGGGAAACAATAGTTTTGGCAAAGAGTTATGTAGAGATGTCAAGTTGAATAATAATAAATACCTAATTTATATTCCAATTCTGGCTCCAATTCATACTATCTTTGTAACCTTGGGCAAGCCACTTGACCTTGTTTTCCTGAATTTGTTTCCCAACTCTAAACGGGATAATAAAAATACCTTACAGGGCTGTTATGGGAATTAAATTAAATAATACATGTTTACTATATATTAAGCTCTCAAATCAATGCTATGTATTGCTACTATTATTGTACTGGTAGCATTATTTTCTTAGAGTAGTGTAACTTAAGCTCTGTCTGGGGAAATCCGAATACAGCACTACTACAGTTGTAGATAGAAACAAAATACAGGATAGAAGAGATGGGGCAATAAGTGTTGTCCTTGATTCTGAAACCACCATCACTTAACCAGGGTAAGACTATTTCAAAACTCCAGGACATTGGTGATTCTTGGTCCAACTTCTTCCAAGAATTTTGAAGCAAGTGGGAGCAGAAGTGAAGGGAGATGTGCATTTTCACATGTACACACCAACACACACACATGCGCAGAGAGAGAGAAGGAGAAAGGCATAAATCCTGAGAAGTTGGCCTAGTTTGAGTGGGTGGGAAGAAACAGTGTTTGACATTGTTTTCAAATTACATGGCTTAGTGTCATCAAGAAAGGAAAAAAATAACTCTGTATTTGGCAGAAAGTTATGTGTGTCTAGGGGGCAGCTTATATGTTTCTTCTTCAAGCTATCTTTGGTGTACTTCCCTACTAGAGTATCTTCACACTGAGATTAGTACTTAACCATTAAACTTCAAGTTTCCCTGAGGGCAGGGACGGTGTCTTGCACCCTTGTAAGGACAGTGGATAAATCCCTGTGTCTTAGATCAGGCTGTCATAAGACAATGCCATAGAGTGGCTTAAACAATAGGAATTTATTTTTCACAATTCTGGAAGCTGAAGTTTGAGATCAGGGTACCAGCATAGTTGGTCTTTTGCTGTGTCCTCACACAGAAGAGAGAAAAGTGGAGAGGTGAGGGGAATTAAAAGGGAGGCAGAAGCAGGGGCAGGGGAAAGTGGAGAGAGGGAGGGAGGGAAGGAGAGAGAGCTTTCTGGTGTCTATTCTTATAAGGACACTAAGCCAACTCTACCTCCAAAGACCACCACATTGGAGTCAGAGCTTCAACATATGAATTTGGGGGGGGGGGATATTCACTGCTTAACAGCTTATAAGTGGGAAGCACATAGTCTGTCATACCAAAGGTCTTCAGTAAATGGTAGTTACACATAAAAGGGAAGTTTTAACCTGAGACTTACTACTTGGGTGTCACTATATAACTCTACTTCTTTCCATGTTGCAGATCACATAAGATGAATCTAGTAGCAGCACATACGGCTTTGTTGTTGTCTTTGTTTCTTTAGCCACATGTGTGGGCTCAACATAGATGTGTGGATTGACTGTCCTGGGGGTGACAATGATCCAAAGGTGTGAAAAACATCAGGTTGGAAACAGTGCAAGAAAAGTCTAACTGTACCAAGAGATGATTCTTGGTTGGAGCTCTCAGGGACTGTATCTTAATGGTAGTTTAATATGGCATGCAATAATTACTAAGACTAACATAGCACTTATGTGTCAGCTCTTCTAAGCATGTTATATATGTTAACTCATTCTATGACAAAAACCATAATGTGTAAAACTGTTATTGCAATTTTACAGATAAGGAAACTAAAGGACCTTGACTAAGGTCACACAGTGCACAGAGGAGATTTGAACCCAGGCAGTCTGGCACTAGTGCCTATGTTCTTAACCAGAAAAGATATAGTATCTTTTCTGCAATTTCCACCACATACTACAATTAAAAATTTAGACTGTAACTTCCTCCAGTTTTTATCCAAATACTGTGAACACTGGTGAGAAGAAAGGATTAGGGACAGGCACTGAAAGTGAATTTCTTTGGCAAAAGGATTCATTCACATAAGAGAGTTAGTGTCTAAGAAGGTGGGAGTAGCCTCATCAAGCATGGGCATAGAGGCTGATTCATTTGTCTGAAACGTTCATGGCAGAGGGTGGAGGGGAGCATTGGGGGGAGCATCTTCTAAATCTTGCCATTAATCATCAAATTCTTGATATCACACTGTTTTGTTACCAATGCTGTAATTACCACATAAGAAGAAATCATGACTGTCAACTCAATAACCTGAAGGAGTTTTGTCGCCAGTTAGCTTAAACAATAATACTCTTTAGTTCATCCTAGTCAAGATAATTTAAGGATTTGAACTTCTATTTAAATTTTCTGTTTTCATTAGAAATATCCACCCCACATTTTGAATTTCTCATGCTCTTTATATGGCCAAAGAGGAGCTCAGTTCCCCTAAATGTCCTTCAAAGGTCAGTTCTTTTTTAATTAAAAAAATTATTATTTATTTGAGAGAGAGAGCATGAGCAAGGCAAGGTCAGAGAGAGAGGGAGACACAGAATCTGAAGCAGACTCCAAGTGCTGAGCTGTAAGCACAGAGCTTGAAACAGTGCTCGAACTCACTGTGAGCTCATGACCTGGGCCGAAGTTGGATGCTCAACTGACTGAGCCACCCAGGTGCCCCCCAAAGTCAATTTATTCCAGATGATCCCAGGGAGTTGTTTAATCAGGTGATTCACTACAGCATGCTATGGACTGCAAAGTCTCATTTCTATTAACCTGATTTTCACTGCCTTCAGGTTAAATGATCAATGACATATTTTTCATTTTCTGGAGAGTCTACCGCCTGCTCCTGGTGATGTAACAAAAATTTGACCCAGACATATAGTTTTCACTTGTATTAGTTTCCTGGGGCTACTGTAACAAGTTATGAACCTAAAATAAGAGATATTTATCATCACACAGTTCTGGAGGCTAGGATTCTGAAAACAAGGATTTTGGCAGGGCCATACTCCCTCTAAGGCTCATGGAATCCTTCCTTTCCTCTTTCTGGCTTCTCATAGTTCCTGGCCATCATTGGCATTCTTTGGCCTATAGCTTTGTGATTCCAGTCTCTGCCCCTGTCTGCACATGGCCTTTTCTCCTCTATGTATATCTGTATCTCTGTATCTGTGTTTCCAAATCTTTCCCTCCTTATAAGGACATCAGTCATTGGATTTAAGGCTAATCCTAATCCATATAACGTCATTTAACCTTGATTACATTTGCAAGGTTCTCTATCCAAATAAGTTTACATATACAGGTACTAAGAGCTAGGACTTAAATATCTTTCTCTTTTTTAGTTTTTAAATAGTTAATTTTTTACTTTTAAATCAAATTATACATTCACGTAGATTAAAGTGCTAAGTCATACTAGAAATCTTAATTTTTTAGAAGTCTTTGTGTATCTTTCATCCTATTTCTTTATTTCACAGAAAACACTTTGATCACAGAAAACACCTTCTTTTTTATTTTAGTTTTTATTTCCTGAGCACTATCTTTATTTCAGCTTCTTATATCTTGCCATCTTTTGCCTGCATCCTGTGAACAATTCTTTTTGTGGGACACAATTCAATTCACTACGCCTTTTTTGTCCACTCTTGGTGCTCATAACTCCTCTTTTTTTCCTCATAGACCTTCTTAATCACTTTCTATTTTTGTACATCTTGTTTACTTGCTCATTCCTGACAAACCTCTCCCAAGACTTCTGGAGTAGGCAAGGGGACAAACACAAGAACACAAACACGTTTCAAAACTTGGGACATAGGAAAGTATACCTGTCATCTGAAAGAAGCTAATTTCTAATGGCTACAATTAGATCCAACCATAGGGTATAATAAATCCCTTACCTGGTATTGGCCATTGACTTTGACAGTTAGTAGCACCCCAGTAAAAATAGTGTTGGGGTACCTGGGTGGCTCAGTCGGTTAAGCATCTGACTTTGGCTCAGGTCATGATCTCACGGTTCGTGGGTTCGATCCCCGTGTTGGACTCTGTGCTGACAGCTCAGAACCTGGAGCCTGCTTCTGATTCTGTGTCTCCCTCTCTCTCTACCCCCCTCCCCTGTTCACGCTCTCTCTCTGTGTCTCTCAAAAATAAATAAATGTAAAAAGAAAAAGAAAAAGAAAAAAAAGAAATAGTGTTGCCCTTTCCTCTAATCGTCTCCCTTTTGTGTATGTTTCTGAACAAATGTAAATTTTAGTCATGTATATACATTTCTTTGAATGGGGTGGGGGGAAAATGGAGAGGAAGTTATAACCGAAAGTGGTATTTAACCTGTTCAGTTGTTGTGCTGAAATGATGAATTCTGAGGTGATTTCAATGATCTTGGATCCTAATACTGGTCGCTGAAGAGTAACAGCTTTTTGTTTTGTGTCAAAATTCTCCCTCTCCTGGCTTTAAATTTTCTCCCCATTTGTTATTTTCCTGGTTTCTTCTATCTATCATGAATCATAGATTTCAATAGAGCTTTTGAGTTTTTCAGTGTTTAACAGAATCTTAAGATTTTGCCTTGAAAGTTGGAGACTATATTTCTGAATAAAGAAATTGGGCTTGATGGTCTTCTGCCTCGTGCTGCTGGAGTGATCAGGAGGATCATGTGTTATAATGGAGGATGCTTCAATGCTGGGGCAGATGGAGGGAGTCCCCCAAAACAAAGAGTTCAGCCGGTGACAGGGGCACTGGTGGAGCTCACACCAACCCCAGTGGCCTGGCCCTGGTGAGCCCCCACTACACCCACGGGCCAGAGACCCCTTTTACCTCCTAGCACTAGCAGACCATGTGCAGAAGGCTGAATTCATCCAAGCAAATGACACCAAGCTGGTGGTCATAGCTGAGCAAATCCAATATTGACAAGAATAAACAGGGGCGCCCGGGTGGCTCAGTCGGTTTAGCAACTACCACTCAGGTCATGATCTCTTGGTTGGTGAGTTAGACTCCACCTTGGGCCCTGTGCTGACAGCTCAGAACCTGGAGTCTGCTTCAGATTCTGTGTATCCATCTATCTCTACCCCTCCCCTGCTCACAATCTGTCTCTTTCTCTCTCAGAAAATGAATAAACATTAAAAGAAATTGAAAAAAAAGAATAAACCAGGAAGGTATTGGAAGATGCTTGAACAGATGCTGACTTGCACCATGTAGCTTGTGATATAGAGGGAAAAAATCTGGCAACATTTACTACCTTTATAAATTAAAGAGAAGTCAGCAGTATTTTTCTATTTATATATATTTTATATAAACATAAACATATATAAATATACTTATATATTCTTATTTATATAAATATAAATTTATATTTATATCTATTTTTATAAAAATGTTTCTATATATTTTTTGAGAGAGAGAGAGACAGAGCATGAGTGGGGGAGGGGCAGAGAGAGAGAGAGGGAGACAGAGAATATGAAGCAGGCTTCAGGCTCTGAGCTGTCAGCACAGAGCTTGAAGCAGGGCTCAAACTTATGAACTGAGAGATCATGACCTGAGCCAAAGTCGGAGGCTTAACTGAGCCACCGAGTCACCCCTATTTATATCTATTTTCTATTTATTATTATTATCTAAAGGGATAGAGGACAAATTGTCCACATGACTTTCTTGGTACCTATAAGCTACAGCATGACCTGTCCTGGACTCCCGATGAGGACAATGAGAAACAAGATGCTAAAATCAGCATAGTGGATAAGTTGCTAAACCAGCCAGTGACCCTGCCTCCAAGCACTGAACTCACCTTCCAGGAACTGACTCACTGAGTGGACTCTGACAAACAGCTCTCATAGCAAAGACCATAACCTCCTTGTTGCCCTCATTCTCTGCTTTCATAGGAGGTGGCATGAGAATTGAGGTCTTGTAGGTGAATCATGAACTTGAAAGGAGACCCTGCATGAATATAAATGCTGTCATTATTATTTCTTTTAGTTATGATGGCAATGAATCATATCAGTCTCTTTTGTGATCCTTTCTGGGTCATAGGTACCCAACCAGTCACTTTCAGAGTATTGGCCAGTGGTACTTTCCTTTTTTATTTCCATTTGTTCTCCCATTAGTCAGGCCATTAAAGAAAGAAGAGTTTCTTTTTCTCACATAAAGTTGGGTGAGGCATTAAAAAAAACTTAATTTTTTTTAATGTTTATTTTTGAGAGGGAGAGAGAGAGATAATGAGCAAAGGAGAGGCAGAGAGAAAGGGGGACAGAGAATCCAAAGCAGGCTCCACGTGGACAACAGAGAGCCCAATGTGGGCCTCAAACTGAGTTTGAGTTGTGAGTTGTGAGTTGTGAGTCTGACACTTAACCAACTGAGCTACCCAGGTACCTCTGGGTCATCCTGCTTCTTAAAAAATAACTGGAAGTAATCTGTGAGAAGAAATTATGTCACTTAAAATCAAATGGAAGGAGTCTTTTACCATAAAGAAAATATTCTCCTCTGTGTTCATTTAAGCCATTAATTGATTTGTCAAGTGCTCATTCATTTACCAGAGATTGTGTTCTTGATACAGAAGAGATATTAAAAATTTTCACAGCATGCAAGGAACTTAATAAGGTTTTTTTTGTTTTCAGTGTGAAAATTATTAAAAAGATAAAACAATTATTAAATCATGGAATATCATAAGAAGAAATCATAGCTGCTTAATGTTCCAGAAATATAAAGCCAAACCCATCATTATCTTACTGTCTTAGCACTTATCCCTATGTTGTACTTGTTTATTTAAATATGTGTAGTAAGGACTTTTAGATTTTCCCCACTATTCATCTTTCTCATCTGAAAACCACGTATTTTAACCCATTTTTGGCTTGTGCATGGTAACTCAAAGGCCGTATATTCCAAGACACCAGGGCATATATTAGCTAGATACGACCAAATGGCTGTGTTGTCATTTGGTCATAATTTCCAGGATGTAATAGCTGGAGCTGCAGCATCCATATTAGACTATGAGGTGACCTTTAAAACAGAGGAACTATACGGTGCAATGACGAGGTAATTGATCTGGATATCTTACACCTTGGAGTATCTTAGTTCTGATGAGACCACCACTGGGATTCTTGAATGTAAGAGAGAAATAAACTTCTATTTTTGTTTAAACCACTATAATTTTGGGTTGTTCTTGCACCCACATTCCAAAAAAAATTTAACCAATACACCCTATAGTGTTTTTGCACGTTCAGTATATATTTTTTGTTCCTTCAGGAAACACCACCCTAATTTTACTATTTGTGTCCATGTGATTAGATGAGACAGAAACTAGTCTCCCAACTTCAGGGAAGAGTGTATGAGCTGTGTCTCACCAATCATAACATTCCATCTAGTGGACCTCAGTAATTGGTTCATGGAGAGTTACACGGTCCTTACTGGGCTGAGATGCAATCTGGGATTTTTGTTGTAACTAACAGGAAAGAGAAGCTCTCTTTCTGCTACAGTTGTTGAACTGTGAGAACATGAATCAGAGGCTCTTATTAGCATAAAGGAGGTCCTGTCTGAAAAAGAAACTGATACAGAAAACATGCTAAAATGGAGTACACACACATACACATGTACTCGCACTGATTATGTTAGCACTTGAGCATGTGATCTAGCCATTCCTGGACTTCAACTGCATCAGTCAATAATTCTTTTACGTTTTGGTTTGTTTAAGCCTGTTGAGTTTGTCATTGTGATTAAAATATTCCTATTACTTCCCTTATTTTTTGGATAGTTAAAAGGGTTTCAGGTGTGTCATTTTTTCACTTTAATTCTCAAAACATTTGTATCAAGGAGGAAAACAAAGGCTGCTTATTGTTCATTTTTGTTCTCACAAGACAGAGTGGTTTCTTCAAGAGAACGGGTGCTTAACATGGCAAGATTGACCATTGTCAAACACCTAATTTTATTTCAACAGACCAGAACTTTTAGAATGCTTATAATTTTCAAAGTAATCACCATGGTGTCTTTCAATAAATGTTACTGACATTGCTGAGAATATTTTGAAAAAAAGTCGTATGAATTGTTTTTAAAGTCTGTGGCATTTTTTTCTTTGCAACTTGATAGTAATAAATCTGCAGCTGATGAAAATGGCTTGACTCTGCAGTCAAATTTCAATCAAAATCAAGTCTCATAAGTATGGAAAGAAAGAGGTTAAATGGTAGAAGTGGGAAAAAAGAAATGAAAAGGAAACAAATTTTTATGAAGTCTAATAATTTTTAATAAAAATAATAATTTTTAATTTTATTGTCAAATTGATTTCCATACAACACCCAGTGTTCATCCCCAAAGGTTCCCTCCACAATGCCCATCCCCCACTTTCCCCTCCCTCCCACCCTCCATTAACCTTCAGTTTATTCTCAGTTTTTGAGTCTCTTATGGTTTGGCTCCCTCCCTCTCTTTTTTCCCCCTCCCCTTCCCTCATGGTCTTCTGTCAAGTTTCTCAGAATCCACATAAGAGTGAAAACATATGGTATCTGTGTTTCTCTGTATGACTTATTTCACTTAGCATGACTCTTCAGTTGCATCCACGTTGCTACAAAAGGCCAGATTTCATTCTTTCTCATTGCCATGTAGTAAACCATTGTATATGAGGTTTGAGCAGGAACATCTTTCTGTGGCCATGTCGGGGACATAGTCACTAGTCAGCCAGCCTAGGTCTGCTCTTTCAGGGGTAAGCATAAAGGGAGAGTTATTGGATATAATTTTTAAAAGATCAGCTTATTGTCATGTGTGGGATGCTTAGTAGACACAACTGGATGAACCATGGAAAGTTCTCCAAGTGTCCTGCCATGGTGCAACTTTACACATACATGGAGAGTGCTGTGGTCTGAATATTTTCCTCTGAAATTCGTATGTTGAAATCCTAATGCCCATGGTGATGGTGTTAGGTGGAGCTTTTGGAAGTGATTAGGTCATGGAGGAGCCCTTATGAATAGGATTAGTGACATGAAAGAAACCCCACAGTGCTAGCTGACACTTTCCACCACATGAATGAGAACACAGTGAGGAATCAGCAGTCTGCAACTTGGAAGAAGACCTTTGCCAGAACATGATCATGTTAGCATATTGATCTTGGATTTCCAGCCTCTAGAGCTGTGAGAAATAAACTTCCATTGTTTAACAAGCTACCCAATCTGTGGTATTTTGCTATAGCAGCCTGAACTAACTAGGACAGAAAACTTGGCAGGGGAGCAGGAAACACTTGGCTGACCATGTTTGAGTTTTATGTTTGCAGGAAGTAACCTTGCTGGAGAAAGAGTGTCCAGGGGGTTAAAGGCCAATAGTCTAGGGGAGTTCACCTACCAGGGCTGGTATTAGCTACTTACCTTGTAGGTCTTTAGCTGAGCTACTTCATGCTGATGAATTAACCCTTTGCCAGACCACCCAGAGCACAGCCAGAGTGAGGGCAGGAGGGGCAGATGGCTGCAGGAGGAGGAAGAGCAGGCATATTGTTAGTCTTTCTTCAGTAAGTGTGCATTTACCCAGCAAGCATATGCTTAGTCTCTTTTCAGTGAGTGTGTAGTTTCCTGACATGACTTTTTAATCTGAATGGATAGGTTTATCTATTTTTTCATCTCATTCATTTTCATTTTTATCTCTTCTATTAGTTCATCCCACACTACATAATTCTAGGCTGTGCCTCCAAATGGTAACAGATTCACTTCTCTTTTGACAGTGAGTTGCTGGAAAGTGACTTGGGCATATTCTATTGAGGTCTCTCAATTTGTTGTCTATTTGAAAGTCTCCCAGGAGCTTCAACAGAGAAAAGGAGTGAATATCTCATGAGCCTCTTGAGCATCAATGGTGCTAATAGCCAGAACATCTCAGGGTAAAAAAAAGGTCCAAGGCTCTCTAATAGTGTCATATTTTCTCTATCAGCTCTTCGAAACTAATCCAGAGACTAGAATAGAGGCAATGAGTCTGATGTCTTGAATACAAGCAATACTGGTTGTGGATAGAGATTGTTATTTTTAAAGAGAACGTCTATTTTTGTCAACAGACTTTAATTTTAACTGCTTCTTTACCACTCAATGGAGTAAGTCACTCTCTGTAACTCTGTGCCTTCCTGTTTAAGAAGTGGCTTGAAATTTTCTATGATTACAACATGTAAAAGATAGCTCTGTTGTGGTGCTATAAAAAGGATAGGGCAGGATGCTTCTGCCTTTCAATTTTGACCACAAAAAACAATACCAAGGCACAATAATGGGAGGGATCTAGAAGTAGATATCTTGGAGATAAAGGAGGTCAAATGTGATATGCTAAGAAGCACAAATGTTCTTGGTTTCATTACTTCCTGGCTATATAATCATACTGAACCTGTTCCTGCCTTATATCCACTTGAAAATGAGAATAGTAGTATTTTGCTTTGCAACCAAGTTTCCCAGTTGAAATTTGAAATGTCCCTCTACAGTGGAGGCAAACCACAACGAATTTCTGGGTGGCAGTGTTTAATAAGCAAGAGAACTTACGATATTTGTGAGACAAGTAGATCTCTGCACCTGCCTGCCAGAATCTTAAGTTTACATAGAGGTCTTAAATGGATTTAGTCATATATTCAGGCCACAGCCCTCAACAATACTACTCTTTCAAGGCTACATCCTTGAAATGGCTGCTAGTGCAAAAATAGTATGCAGAATGTACCTTCTGACAGGGGAGAAAGTGAAGGTCCTCCAACTGTCCAGGTCCAGCTTGTGGGTCAACCAGTGGTCATCTCCTCTTGATAACCTCTTCCAACATATCTACCTCATAGAATTTTTGGGAAGATTACATGATTGAAACATAGTTCTACAGTGCTGTGCCAAAATATCAAATTAGCCATAAAATGTTAAATTTTGTGCTGCAGTTGATAGCTTTATTAATGGCATCATGGGAGATGGGTGTTTTTTAGGCATGTGGCCAAATGAAATTCCTTTATGAGATAATTCTACCTTTTTCTTTTATAATTTAATGGCAATAACAATGATTTCTATTAGTTGAAGTATGTTTCTTCTATCCCTAATTTGCTGAGGGTGTTTATCATTTATTGAAATGATCATATGGTTCTTATATTTTCTCTTGTTAATATGATGTATTATTGTGTTCATTGATACAGCAGTATTAAACCACACTTGCAACACAAGAATAAATCCCACTTGATCATGGTGAATAATTTCTTTTAATGTGTTGTTGGATTTGATTTACTAGTATTTTGTTCAGAATTTTTGCATCTATATTCATCAGAAAAATTGGCCTGTGGTTCTCTTGTTTTGTGGTATCTTGTTTTGGTATCACGGTGATGTTGGCCTTGCAGAAAGAATTTGGGTTTTATTTCTTTTCTATTTTTTTGAAATTTTTGCGAAAATAGGTTTTAACTCTTCTTTAAATATTTGGTAGAATTCACCTGTGAAGCTGTCTGATACTGGATTTATGTTTTTTGGGATTTTTTTTGACTACTACTGATTCAATTTCTTTGCTGGTTATTGGTCTGTTCAAATCTATTTCTTCCTGTTTCAGTTTTGGTAATTTAAAATTTTTCAGAATTTATCCATTTCTTCTAGGTCATCCAGTTTGTTGGCATATAGTTTTTTTAAATATCTTCTTATAATTGTATTTCTGTGGTGTTATTTCACCGCTCTCATTTGTGATTTTATTTATTTGGGACATTTCCCTTTTCTTTTTCATAGGTCTGGGTAGAGGTTTTTCAGTATTGTTTTTTTCAAATAACCAGATCCTGATTTCATTAATCTGTTCTGTTTAGTTTGTATATCATTTATTTCTGCCCTAACGTTTACTACTTCCCCTTTTCTTCTGGCTTTTGTTTCATTAGTTATTTTCTAGCTTCTTTAGTTGTGATTTATTTTGTTTGAGATTTTTTTTTGGTTCATGAGGGCCTGAATTGTTATAAAATTCCCTTTATTGATCACTTTTGCTACAACCCAAAGGTTTTGGACTGTTGTGCTATCATTTTCATTTGTTTCCATGTATTATTTAATTTCATTTTTTATTTCCTGGTTGACCCACTTATTATTTAATAGAATGTTGTATATCCTCGATGTATTTGTGATCTTTCCAAATTTTTTCTTGTGGTTGACTTCAAGTTTCATAACATTGTGGTCAGAAAAAAATTTATGGTATGATCTAATCTTTTTGTACTTGCTGAGGCCTGATTTGTGATCTAGTATGTAATCTATTCTGGAGAATATCCCATGTGCACTTGAAAACAATGTGTAGTCTGCTGCCTGGTTTTAATTTTTGTGATGTTTATTTATTTTTGAAAGAGACAGAATGTTAATGGGGAGGGGCAAAGAGAGAGAGACACAGAATCTAAAGCAGGCTCCAGGCTCTGTGCTCTCAGTACAGAACCTGATGCAGGGCTTAAACTCACGAGCTGTGACATCATCACCTGAGTTGAAGCCAGTTGCTTAACAAACTGAGCCACCCAGGTACCTCTTCTGTTTTAGGATGAAATATTCTGAATATATCTGGTCAGTCCATCTGGTCCATGTCATTCAAATCTGTTTCCTTGTTTTTTGTTTAGATGATCTACCTGTTCATTGTTGTAAGTGGGGTGTTAAAATCCTTTATTGTGTTTCTGAATTCCTTTATCTTTGTTAATTTATTTGCATATTTGGGAGTTCCAAGTTTCGGGCATAAATATTTACAATTATTAGATCTTCTTGACTGATAGTGCCTTTTATTATGACATAGTACTTTTCTTCATCTCGTTACAGTTTTTGTTTTAAAATCTAGTTTGTTTGACATAAGTATTGCTACTTAGCTAGGTTTTGACTTACATTTTATAAATGTTTCTTCATCCCTTCACTTTCAATCTGCAGGTGTCTTATGGTCTAAAATGACCATAATAGTGTCTGAATGGATTTTAAAAATACCAAGCCAGAGGAAAGTGCAGAAGAGCTCTGCACTGGTATTACTCACTGCACTGGTAATACTCTGCACTGGTAATACTCACTGGTATTATTTATCTCATGACTGAGACATTTTATAGAACACACAGGTGAATTCTTCAGAACTCAGTACTATAACTCCATGTCACTAATTTAGATGAACTGGGAGTAAACGTCTATATAAATTTGAAAAAAAATTGTAAATGAATTCAGTTGATTTTTTAAGTGTTGCTTGTGTCCAAAACCTCCTAAAAATGTTACATTAGTGAATAAGTAAGTTCATGAAACCACCAGCTAAGTACATTGCAGTCGCACTGTTTACACAAAAACACACACTGACTGTGAGGTCTGTTAGAACTAAAATCAGGGCACAGCTATAACCAATCCAAAATCATTTCCATATTGGTCAATAATTTTACTCTGTGTTGGATTCATTATTCCTTATAGGTGAACTCTAGTGGTCAGTAGGAGGCTCATGGAAGAAAAAAGAGTGAAATGAGAGCACATTTACTATGGTGGTGGAACTCGATAACATATCAGTACTTGCCTCATCACCTACTAAAGAATAGCATATCAATGCTTTATGTAATGAAGCAATAGTGTTTGCTTCTTAAATGAGTAATTTTTTCAAAAAAGTGTTTAAAGACTTCATTTATCCAAGAGTTACCTCTATTTTTATTTTTATTTTAATATTTGTTTATTTTTGAGAGAGAGAGTGTGAGGTGGGGAGGGGCAAAGAGAAAGGGAGACACAGAATCCAAAACAAGCTCCAGGATGTCAGCCCAGAGCCTGATGTGGGGCTCCAAGCCACGAACACGAGATCATGGCCTGAGCCAAAGTCAGATGTTAACTGAACCACCCAGGTGATGCAAAATTTTAACTTAAAAAAACAAAGAGAAATTTTAATTAAAAAATGAGTTTATTTGTGAATAGCATAGGAATTGCAATTCAGTACAATTAAGCTATGTTAAATTATAGGCAAGGCTGAAGAGACAAATGGATGGTCAACTTTTACTAGGCTTTAGGAGGAATTGGGGTGGGTTGTTTTGAACAACAGTTTATTCAAGAACAACAAAGAGTTCAAGGCTTTGGTGGTTTCTGATTGCCTATAAGTAGTAGTGTATTGTCGCTGGGCGGGAGGAATTTTTCTTAGTTTTCTTTAAAGCAAGAGATAAATTTTCTATATGAAAAACGTCCTTCCCAGTCAAAATAATTCTTATCTGCCTTCTCCCTGCTGGTGGTGGAGTTTGCAAATTTTGCTTGCATAAGTGCTCCCCATTCAGGGTTTCCTCCATTTTAAATGAAGTTTCTTTTGTTTTCACACAAGAATCATTCTTACATATATGCTATCAACATTATTTATTCCATAAAATTTTTCTCCTCATAGACAAGAAAATTAAAAAGCCAAACACCATGTGAATTATAAAAAATTTTAAGTTTGTAAAGTCAAGCTTGAATGTTGATTGTATATATGTTAAAATATGATGGAAGATAATTTGTAATATTGAAAGGCCATTGGTTCTATTTTTTGGCAAAAAAGCTGCTTCCTAGTATAATGATTTTCCCCCCTCATTTTCTACTCTGACAAAACATTCTGAAGCTCTTTATAAAAACATCCCCAAAACATACTGGGTTGAAGAGTTTTGAAAGGTCTATTTATAGGAGCTCCTAGGTGGTTCAGTCAATTAAGCATCCGACTTTTTGGCTCAGGTCATGATCTTGTAGTTGAGCCCTGCATTGAGCTCTGTGCTGACAGCTTGGAGTCTCGACCTTGCTTCAGATTCTGTATCTCCCTCTCTCTCTCTTTCTCTGCTCTTCCCCTATGCACACTCTGTCTCTCAAAAATAAACATTAAAAAATTATAAAATGTGTATTTACTTCTCAACAAGGACTCCATTTGGTTCTACAAAGAGTAATCTTTAAACTGAAAAAACCTGATGACTCCCTGTTTTTTAAATAAGAAAATACCTATGTTTCTACCTGCAGTGTAATGGAGTTTGTATAAAGAAACCTGATATGAGGGGCTCCTGGGTGGCTCAAACAGTTGAGTGACAAACTCTTGGTTTTGGTTCAAGTAATAATCTTGTTGCTTGTGGGTTTGAGCTTTAGGTTGGGTTCTGCGCTGGAAGTGCAGAGCCTGCTTGTATTCTCTCTCTCCATTTCTCTGCCTCTCTTCTGCGTGCACTCTTTCTCTGTGTCTCTCAAAAAGAGACATTAAAAAAGTTTTTTAAAATTTGGTATGAAATAAGAGTTTAGAATTTTTATAGCAACAATTTTGGAAAATCTGCTATTGAGCTTTTATGCAATAATTACATATAAAATTCACGTTGAAACTTTCCCCAAAATAACATGCCCAAGGCAAGGTTTTACTAGGTCATGTGACCTAGCCATAGGGATAACCTTAAATATGTGTGAGTGTGTGTGTGTGCATGTGAGTGGTGTGTGTGTGTACGTGTATATAATGGAAGAAAGGAAAGAAGTGTTGGGAGAATCAGACCTCTATCCCCAGATGCTGGTGAATATGGCTCCACTGAGGAAAGAACTAGGAGGGATCCTTTTTTGTTTTGTCATCTGTAATCCTTTTTATATTTCGTAAAAAAATTTTTAATGTTTATTTTTGAGAGAGAGAAAAGTGGAGGAGGGGCAAGTGGAGAGGGGCAGAAAGACAAGAAGACAGAATCCAAAGCACCAATCCTGAGCTTTCAGCGTAGAGCTCCACACGGGGCTTGAATCCATGAACTGTGAGATCATGGCCTGAGCTGAAGTCATATGCTTAATTCACTGAGCCACCAAGGTGCCCCTATATTTATGTTCCTAACCAGTGAGTACTCCCTTGATCCACCCTTAAACAAGGTTTGGCAGTCAGGCCCAAAGAACACCCTTCAAAAATTCTTGCCATTTTCTAATATCCATTTTTTTTTTACCTTACGGCTTGTTCACCCAGTTCTTGATTAACAGTGAGATGTAGTATGAGACTAGAACTGTTGTGGTTTGATGTCAGGTGGTCTGGATTAGGAGTTCCGGAGGAGACAGTTGAGTAATAGAGGAATCAGAAACAAACTGCAGGAGTCATTTTTTTGTGTATGTAGGAACCTCCTTTAATTATACCCAAGTCCAGGCCTTGGATGTATTGGAAGTTGTGTTTGTAAGGCAATTTGACCATTTGAATCAATGGGAGTTTAAAAAAATTGCAAATTCTTGGGCCTCACCCAAATCAGATTCAGATGCTCCCTGGTGGAGCCTGGAGCCTGTATTTTCAAAAATGTAACCTGAAAATTCTGATGATTAGTCAGATCTTGACTCACTAATGTAAACCCTAGGGACTCTGTCTTCCTAAAGCTGTGTCTTTTTCTTTTTTTTAAGTTAAATTTTATTTTTTTAATTTACATCCAAATTAAATAGAATATAGTACAATGATTTCAGTATATTCCTTAATAGCACTTACCCATTTAGCCCATTCTCCCTCCCACAACCTCTCCAGTAACCCTCTGTTCTCCATGTTTGAGTCTCTTATATTTGGTCCCCCTTCCCTGTATTTATATTATTTTTGCTTCCTTTCCCTTGTGTTCATCTGTTCTGTCTAAAGTCCTCATATGAGTAAAGTCGCATGATATTTTTCTCTAGTTTCGCTTAGCTTAATTACTTCTAGTTCCATCCACATAGTTGCAAATGGCAATATTTCATTCTTTTTGATTGATGAGTAATACTCCATTATATATACTATATCTTCTTTATCAATTTATCCATCGATAGACATTTTGGCTCTTTCCATACTTTGGCTATTGATAGTGGTGCTATAAACATGGGCGTGCATGTGTCCCTTCAAAACAGCATACCTATATCCTTTGGCTAAATACCTAATAGTGCAATTGCTGGGTAGTAGGACCCCTATTTTTAATCTTTTGAGAAACCTCAATACTGTTTTTTCCTGAGTGGCTGCACCAGTTTGCACTGCCATTAGCAGTGCAAAACAGATCCTCTGTCTCCTCAGCCTTGCCAACATCTGTTGTTGCCTGAGTTGTGAATGTTAGCCACTCTACCAGGCATGAGGTGATATCTCATTGTGGTTTTGATTTGTATTTCCCTGATGAGGAATGACGTTGAGCATCTTTTCATGTGTCTGTTGGCCATCTGGATGTCTTCTCTGGAGAAGTGTCTATTCATGTATTTTGCACAATTCTTCACTGGATTATTTGATTTTTAGGTGTTGAATTTCATAAGTTCTTTATAGATATTGGATACTAACCCTTTATCTGATATGTCATTTGCAAATATCTTCTCCCATTCTGTCAGGTGCCTTTTAGGTTTGTTGATTTTTTCCTTGCTGTGCAGAAGCTTTTCATTTTGATGAGGTCCCAATGGTTCGTTTTAGCTTTTTCCTTGCCTCTGGAGACGTGTTAAGAAGTTGCTGCGGCTAAGGTCCAAGATGTTTTTGCCTGCTTTCTCCTCAAGGATTTTGATGGATTTCTGTCTTACATTTAAGTCTTTCATCCATATTGAGTTTATTTTTGTGTATGGTGTAAGAAAGTGGTCCATGTTGATTTTTCTGCATGTCACTGTCCAGTTTTCCCAACACCACTTGCTGAAGACGCTGTCTTTAGTCCATTGGATAGCCTTTCTTGCTTTGTCAAAGATTAGTTGGCTGTATGTTTGTGGGTCCATTTCTGGGTTCTCTATTCTGTTCCTTTGATCTGACTTTTTTTTGCCAGTATCATACTGTCTTGATGGTTTCAGCTTTGCAATACAGCTTGAAGTCTGGGATTGTGATGCCTCCTGTTTTGGTTTTCTTTTTGAAGATTGCTTTGGCTATTTGGGGTCTTTTCTGGTTCCATACAAATTTTAATAGTTTGTTCTAGCTCTGTGAAGAATGCTGGTGTTGTATTATGGGGATTGCATTGATTGTAGATTGCTTTGGGTAGTATATTTTAACAATATTTCTTCTTATCCAGGAGCATGGAATATTTTTCTTTTTTTTTTTTTTTGGTGTCTTCTTCCTTTCATAAGCTTTCTATAGTTTTCAGTGTATAGATTTTTCACCTCTTTGGTTAGGTTTATTCTAGGTATTTTATGGTTTTTGATGCAATTGTAAATGGAATCAAGTACTTGATTTGTCTTTCTGTTGCTTCATTGGTGCATAAGAATGCCACCAATTTTTCTGTGCACTGATTTTATATCCAGCAAATTTGCTGAATTCATGGATCAGTTCTGACAGTGTTTTATTGGAGTCTTTTGGGTTTTCCAAAGAGAATCATGTCATCTGCGAAGAGTGAAAGACTTCCTTCTGGCCGATTTGGATGATCTTATTTCTTTGTGTTCTACTACTAAGTTGAATAACAGTGGTGAGAGCAAACAACGCTGTCTTGTTCCTCATGTTAGGGGGAAATCTGTCAGATTTTTCCCACTGAAGATGATAGCATTGTGTCTTTCATGTGGCTTTTATGATCTCGAGGTATGACCCTTCTATCCCTACTTTCTTGAGGGTTTTTATCAAGAAAGACATAGCCAAATGCTTTCTCTGCATCTATTGAGAGGATAGTATGGATCCTGTCCATTCTTTTCTTGATGTGATGAATCACTGATATTTTGCAGATATTGAACCAACGCTGCATCACAAATATAAATCCTACTTGGTCATGGTGAATAATTCTTTTAATGTATTATTGGACCCGGTTGGCTAATATCTTAGGATTTTTTTGCATCCATGTTCATCAAGGAAATTGGTCTATAGTTCTCCAGTTTTAGTGGGATCTTTGCCTGGGTTTGGAATAAAGGTAATGGTTCAAAAAAAAGAGTTGGGAAGTTTTCCTTCCATTTCTATTTTTTGGAACGGCCTCAAGAGAATAGGTGTTAACTCTTCCTTAAATGTTTGGTAGAATTCCCATGGAAAGCCTTTTGACCCTGGACTCTAGTTTTGGGGAGATTTCACTTACAAGTGAAATAAGTCATATAACATTTATCTTCCACTGTCTACATTAATTCACTTAGCATAATGCCCTTAAGGTCCAACTTTGTTGTCGCAAATGTACCCAGAAGTGAGATTGTTGGACACATGGTAGTTTTAATTTTTTGAGGAATCTCCATATGAATTTCCACAGTAGCTATACCAACTTACCTTCCCACCAACAGTGCAGAGGTTTCTCTTTCCTCAGCATCCCTAACAACACCGTGTCTTGTCTTTTTGATGGTGGCCATTCTAACAGGCGTGAGGATGATTATGAATGTGATTTTGATTTATATTCCCTTGATGATTAGTGATGTAAGCCTCCTTTCATGTATTTGTTGGCCATTTTTATGTGTTCTTTGGAGAAATGTCTGTTCAAGCCTTTTGCCTATTTTTTTTATAATTGGATCATTTTTATTTTTGTTATTGCTTTTGCTGGAGGCCTGCTACTTATAGTTAGCATTTGAAGTGGGTTGTAGTCTCCTGGGAATGACCCCTTTCCTGTGGGATCTGATGCTGTCTCCATGTAGTGTCAGAATTGAGTTAAACTGTAAGACACCCAGCTAGCATTACAGAGAATTCCTTGGCGTGGGAATCCCCCACACAGCTGGTGTCAGAATTATTGTGAGCATGGTATATTGTGACAGAAAAGGAGAGGAAGAAGCCTGAAATTTTTCAGTACACAACTCCTCCTCAGGATTAGCCCTTTTTTCCCACATAAACTATGCTCCACAGATTAACATATTTCATCAGGGTCATGTTAAGAGGCTCACATAGTTTGTGCTTCTTCCATTGTTTTTTTTTATGATATCTGTTTCCTCAATGTTCTACATTCTTATGCCCACTCCCGTAGTTTGTACTCCGCTTTTTCCCTATCCTTCCTTTCCGGGTGAAATGGGTACTCAGTTCATCTGAACCCAGAATACATGTGAAAAGTTTGACACGCTGATCCATGTTATTTATTGACCTCTCATTTCTTAAGCCAACGGCAGGCCTACCTCACACCCAAAGCTCTGGAGATGGAAAATTGCTGTCATAAAACATTCAGCAATGGCCAGGAGGCAGTATGAGTGAACCTGTAGATTGTAGCCCCTGCAGGGCAAGTTGGGCTCGCGGACTTCAGCCCCAGAATGCCAACCCGGGGCGACCCCCACCGCTGCACATACACCTACTTTTCACGTGAGATCTTCCAAGAACAGTAACCTGTAATGAGAATGGGCATGGTGGGGGCATCTGTGCACACGGCCCTGGGAGACAGGAATCCCCATCGTCCTGTTTTATAAGCAGTTAACACAAAACCGAGGCTAACGTGTAGTAAAGCCTGAATGTAGACAGAGGTTTAACTCCGAAATCCAAATGCTATGCTATAAAACAGGGTATAGATGACTTTTAGTCAGAGACTGAGAGACTGAAGCCCAGAGGCACCAGAGGGCCCCTGGATATCCGGCCTCAGCCTTGGAAATGGGTGTGTGTGCAGCATTCTGCTGCATCTGCTCTGAGCACGGCCATGTCACAGTGACATTCCTGCAGAGAGGGTGACTAGAAATGGTCCCCAGGCACACAGTCTTAGGCAGTGGAAGGCTGTTCCTGGTCCATCTGACCAGTAGATACCAATATGGTGGATTTCTACAGGAAACAGGGTTCCTGTTCTCATTTCTTAACCTCATCTCACATTCAGGGATCAGGTGGGGGGGGGGGGGCTTCTAGAAGCCCTGAGCCTGGACGCCCACCCCACAGTCTTAAGTCAAATCACTCTCTCGAGAGGCCCAGTGGACACCTTGGTCTAGAAGGAGGGGTTCCATCACCCGCACTCTGGTCCCCAACACCTCACTCACCTGGTCAAATCTGTCCAACTGGACACCAAACCTGCCTCCAAAGCTCCAGAGAGAGTCGACCTGGGAGGAGTGCTTGGAGAGCTTAGAGTGATACTCGTGGCTGATGGCTGACTGAAACAGTTTGCAGAGAGAAGGTGTCAGCTGCCAGGCAGCTGCATGGTCCACAGGGAACAAGCCCCCACCTGTGGTACACACCAGGGCTCATCTCAGAAACATGCTCATTGTGATAGGTGGTAGTGGGGGGATCCCTGAAGACAACCAAGTGGGGGGTAGGTGAAGCCAGGTGGAGGCTTCTGATGTGATGGGTGTCGGGAAGGGGCCATGAGGCCAGGCCCATCCAGAGCCCAGCCTGACACCTGGCATCCACAGATGGCAATACAGTCACTTGCTCTGCTAAAGCGAGGTATTTGCCTACTGTTTGGCATAGGAATGAGGACCAGAGGACAGAAACAGACACAGACACTCTCTGTGACGACTCGCTTACCTATGGCCTCTGTGCCACACTGAGCACCTCAACTTTTGGTAAACACAGCTTCTGGAATACAGCCCCCAATGTGCATTCACATATTAGGCCACTTCTGAGATTCGCCCACCAAATTCAGTAAATGCCAGATGCCCCACAGCCTGGAAAGCTGAAAATATCAAGCTCCCAGAGAGCCCCCAGCACTGCCTGGCTCCCAGCACGAGGCTCTGTCCCCAAACATGGATGGCCATCTGAACCTTCGGATATCTGAACCTTCCTTCTTAATACTGATGGTTATGCAGCCTGGAAACTGGTGCACAAACACCCCTCCACCTGGTCTCTCTGGGGCCACACAGGACGCCTGGGTCAGGAGCAGCCAGGGAGGAGAGGGAACTCGGGAGGCCGTTCTTTGCATAGGGCAGAGAAAGTGGCCGAGCTTTACTACAAGCCTTGGAGCCGTGCCACTCTCTCCCCTCCCCAGCTATGCTTTGATGTCCATCCATTCTGGAGACATGAGGCACACTGACCTCCCACAGCCTCCAGGCTTCCACTCAAAAGTGCTGAAAAAGACCCCTGGGGGACAGCCTGTGGAAGGGACTCCCAAGCACAAATCTTAGCAGAAAGAAGTTGTAAGAAATTTTTTCTAAGAGTACAGCTAAAGATCCAACGTAGCATTTTTTCCAATTTTTTTTTTTTATAAAATCAAAACAGATTGATCCCACTGAGAAAATCACACCTATAACTAGGCAGCAACACCAGGGAAGCGTGGTCTGGAAGCCTACTTTTACACTCCAGGTCTGGGGTTCATTCATAACGGGCTCGTCCTGAAGACAAGGGCAGATGCCAGAGAGTACAGACTGGGGCCGGGCCGGTGCCGCAGCTGCCAAGACCACGTTCCTGGCACAAACACGTACCTGAGAGGGTTTTTTTCTCCAAGTCTCCATTAAATTTTCCTCAAATCTTAACACAGGGATCTCAGGGATCTTTCCAACTCAGAACAGGTTACAAATAAATTCAGAGTTATATATTTTTTAAGTCTCATTTTATTTATTTATTTATGTTTAAGAGAGACGGAGATTGCACAATTAGAGGGACAGAAGGAGAGAGAGATTCCTTAACAGGCTCTGTGCTGACAACAGACAGCTCGATGCAGTGCTCGAACCCATGAACCGTGAAATCATGACCTGAGCCAAAACCAGGAGTCGGACTTTAAATAGACGGAGCCACCTAGGCGTCCGTGGAGTCTCAGTTATTTCTGACAAAATTTTGGTCCAATCGTGCCCCTGGGACCTGGAAGCTAACCTTGCCTACGGAGGCAGTGAAGCATGGAGGGAGGGGCTGTGAGCCCATGACAGCCCCCCCACCATATTCAATTGGGGCAAATCAGGGCACATCTCTCAATTGCCCAGATGAGATTCCTGTCAGTTTCCACTGAATGGGCAAAAGTTTGCTAGCAGTTAAGGAAGGATCCACAGTGTCATTCCAAGGCCACTTTAAACCTCGCTCCCCTCTGTCTAGGTGTCCCAAACTTGGTAAGAATTTCCCAGATGTAAACTGCTGTTGATGCTATTTTATACAAAAAACAGACTCAACACTCAGCCCCGAGAAGGGCAACTAGACAGTGTCGTCCTGGGGTGCTCATTCACAAATGAAAGGACAGGAGACAGAAAGTTGCGTGATTTGCCCAAAATCTCAGCCTCCCCCGTCAAGTGCGTCCTATCGCCCCAAGCTGGAAAGAAGCCACCTTACTGCAGGACTTCAGCCACCTGCCATGGCGGGCCAGAGGAAACTGTCACTGGAAAGGACAGTCTCTGGGGAAGGCAGGCAAGGCTAACTCTTCCCGGAAGGTGAAGGTGAAAGAGGTCTTTGCCTGTTGTTCTAGACTCTTTGGGAAATCAGGACAGTTCCTGGTCCTTCTGGAAGCCAGCTTCCCCAGAAGGCGAGTACCTGTGCTTTCTTCCTCACATGATGTCTGGCAGTCCCGACACTGTCCCCATGCTTCTAGAGTCCTCTTTGGAATCCACAGGCAACATTGGAAACTGTGTTTGATTTTTTTAATTTTTATTTATTTTTATATTTATGTTATTAGGTATTTGTTTATTAAGTAATCTTTACACTTAACTTTGGACTCGAACTCACCACCCTGTGACCCCGAGATCGAGTCACCTGTTGTTCCAATAGAGCCAGCAAGGCCCCCTCTTCACTTTACCTTTTAAAAAACAAAATATCCTCCCAGAAAATTTCTGTCCGGATCTGATCTCTGCAGACCCAATGGGAGAATCCTCTCCCTTTCCTTGTTCAGGGACTCACCTCTGTGGCCCAAGGGGAGTGAACACATAGGTGAAAAGGCACAGATCTTTCTTGCAAGCTGAAGGTGAAAGGCTGCTCACAGGTCTCTGTCTGAAACAGTGATCCAATGAGGAAACCCTAGGAATCTGGAGGGATTCGTCTGTAGCACACTGAAGAGTAAAATGCTCAGGAGGATGTCTGCCACCAGGCACTCTGGGCAAGTCGTCATGCTTGGAGACCTTGTCAGGAATCCGGGACATCCTCCCATACTTCACACGGCTTTATGAAGAAATCCGAAAGGAGGGAAGGAGGGAGTACATTTTACTAACCAAATAGGTCAACCGTTTGCAGATAGATTGAAAAATTAAAAAAAACAAGTTTCCAAAGACTTATAGCTGCATAAAGTTTTATTTTCATGCAAACATAAATTATTGCTTCAACCTGCCAGCATACATCTCTTCGCCTCCAGTTTTTGTTCCTTCTAAACGATGACTTTGCTAAAAGTAGTAAAATTCTATTTCTGTGAGTTAAAACACCCACACAAAAGAAGGCCACCTGCGTTGCTCAGTATGTTAAGCGTTTGACTTTGACTTAGGTCATGATCTCGAAGTTCGTGGGTTCTAGCCCTGCGTCTAGCTCTGTGGTGATAGCTGGGAGCCTGGAGCCTGCTTCTGATTCTGTGTCTCCCGGTCTCACTGCTCCTCCCCTGCTCACACCCCGTTTCCTTCTCTCAAAAATGAATAAACATTACTAAATCAATAAATAACCCAAGAAAACCTCTGAAGGGACCACGATGCAGCTGGGAGACAAACACAGAACAGGGACTTCTGTCTGGATGAGAAGCAGGGTGACAAGGGAACAAGGGAGAAACCGGCTGCATTTCTAATGAATGGTTAAGGTTACTGCACAGAGATCAAGACACCAATAATTACGCCACAGACTCCCCACCGACTCCAAAAAATGATACAGCATCCTCGACAGGCACCGCACATTTACGCATTACAGAGCAGAAGAATAAAGTGTCCTCGTTCCCTAGAAACAAGCCAGTCCCAAGCATGAGTCGCATATATCCGCACGCAACTCTGTCGCACATAAGAATTACACGTCCCCTAGAATCACATCTACAGACCTGTGGTCAAGCACGTCACTGAGGCTGGTCCATGCTCAAAGGGAGGTCTTAGACTCCACTTCTCAATGGGAGTTGTATCGAAGCACCTGCCTCCCATCGCGATGTCATCATAAGCCACGTTTCAGCAAGTCTAAGCTGTCATGGCTTGTAGGACGCATCCTGTTGTCACACGAATCAAACTGTGAAAGCAGGGTCAAGATGGAATTGTGACATGTAGCGTGTGGGTGCTATTTGTGGCGGGAGATGTGTCTGCTGCCGGGTGCAGCTCAAAGTTCGAACCTGGGCTACCTTACTTTCTAAAGTAAGAGCCAGGGAGAAGTCCTTCCAGGCTGAGACCATCTATCACATGGAGGGGATAACTAAACAATTACTAACGTTTTCTATTCTAAAAACTGCACAAATGTCAAAGGAGGATATACAGTAAACCCTCATAAATCCATCCCACATCCTCCACCAGTATCAAACTGCATGGTCTGTTAATGTTTCATGCATATCATGACCTAATCCAGGGCATAGAAGTCCCAGAGGTTGGGTATCATGTGTAAATACCAGGGCATATCCACAGGGCTGAGCAATAATGCTTTATTACCTAGATGCCAGTGGGTAAATCTGAAATGGATTTGCCAGGGCTCACACTGAGCACACGAGTTAGTAGGCAAACAATGGGAGGAAAATGTTAGAATAGTAGCACATGGGTTAGGGAGGGGAGTAAGAACCAGGGCGGGGGCAGCCGATGTTTCCCGTGAAACAGTGTGCTTGGTGGCACTTTGAGGAAATAATTAGAAACAGGGTAACTGGGTGCCTCAGTCGGTTGAGCTCTGACTTCAGCTCAGGTCTTGTTCTCACCTTTCATGACTTCAAGCCCTGAGTCGTGCTCTGTAGTGACAGCTCAGAGCATGGAATATTTTTCGCATTCTGTCTCCCTCTATCTCTTCTTCTTCCCCAGTTGCACTGTGTCTCTCTCTCTCCCTCTCAAAAATAAGCATTAAAACATTTAAAAAGTTAAATGAGAAGATTTTCTTCTCATTAAAATTTTTAAAAATAACTTTTACTTAATTTTCTGAGAGAATCTTGACCCGAAAGCCAGAGACACGGTGGTGAAGCCTGGAGACTAGGGCGTGGGTTGCTCCGCAGCGCCAGTAGAGAAATGTTCTGTTGGCCTCCTCTAAGAATGGTTGGCTGGACCCACTGAAAATACTCCAAGTGAGCGGGACAGTGGCCACGGGTTGCACGGAAGAGGACGAGGTACCCAGTAAATGCTGGATGTGCCCTGGTGAGTGTGCCCCGAGCTCTCTGTGCGACAACCATGCCCATGGCTCACCGTGGATGGAGACCTTGAAGCAGCACAGTGGGACACAGGCCTTCCTGCACCTCGCCCTCACCACAGCCCAGCCCGGCAGGCATCCTGGCGTCTAAGCCTGATGCTGCTTCCTCTCACGGGTAGCCAGGATGGTTTGCTCATGCATCACTGTCTCCTCCGCACCTCCAAGTGCCTTTCCAGAGTGGTTCCTGTCTCAGGGTTCTCTGAAAGTGCCTTCTGCCAAAGCAGAGACTCTCCCACCACCACTAGACACACACACACTGTTGGTCAAGCGAGGCTCAGCACACTCGAGTGAGATCAACAGGAACTAATCCTGATGTACGCCAAATGTCTTCCTATTTTCTACAGTCTTCTGATTTCTTCCTGGATAGTCCAAGGCCCTTTTTTTGACCCGAGAATCCTCTTCCTCACGGGGAAGTGAGGTCACCCTGATGCCTCTGGGGTAGTACAAGGCAGGGCAGGATTTCTCCAAACAGGTGGACTGGGGAGGTGGGGTGACCGGTGGGCCCCCGCAAGCACATCTATGTCCCAATTCTGGAACCTGTATATGTGCCTTTACTTGGAAAAGGGGTCTTGGTAGGTGAAGCTAAGTGGAGGACTTTCAGATTACCCTGCAGTCTCCAGGAGCGATGCTCAAAGACAAATTTTCTTACAAGAGGCAAAAGTATGTAAGATACACTGAGAAACGACAAAGCACTAAGGCCAGCAAGCACCGAAGCTGGGAAGAAAATAGCCCCCCCCCCCCAAGTGTTTCTGCCCATGCACAGGGTGGTGAGGACACAGCACTGGCATCAAGCCAGGACTGGGAAAGCTGCAGAAGGAAGACAAAGACAAGAAACAGTTACAGGATCTGTGGGAATAACTGTTCCCACAGACAAGTCAAGCAACAGGGTGGTAAGAGAAAGCAGAGTTCTGAGATCTTGAGAAACACCAAGTGAAGCCATATCATCAGGAAAGAAGAAATATCCCCTCTGCCCCTCTGCAGAGGCCATGGGGACAGACCCCTCCCTGTACCGCTGAGCGTCCTTCCAGGAGTCGGCAGGACTTATGGCAAGAAATGAAGAACACGTGAAGCCACAAGTACCTTCAGAACACTCGATTTGACACAGGAGAAAGGACCTTTAAGGGTAGCAGTGATGAGGGTAGGGTGGCCTCAAGGAAGAGTGTGTAGCAATGGGGGAGTCAAGTGAATTTGGTGGGACCTAGCAGGACTGTGGAAAGGCCTATAAGCCCCAGAACATTCAGCATGGGGTGAACACAGCCAAGTATGGTTAACGCGTGTTCTCAGAGAGGCAAAACTTTTCCAACATCTGCTCGGAGCTTGGTCTTTTCTCAATTGACCTTTGTTTTTTAGGAATAATTGGAATCACCCATAATAAACATCTCCAACCTAATGTACTTGTGGTGAATTGGTCTGTTTCCAAAAAGGTTCAGATGCTTAAGGCTTGCCCATATTTGGTGGGAAAAAACAGAATGTTAGTTGTAAAATGCAGGAAAGCACTTTGGTCTTCCTAACCAGCACTAAGGACTAGGAATTGCTGAAATTAAAGATAAACTAGCAAAAGTTCTGAACTGGAAGACATAGAATGACCTACCTATGCCTTATGGAAAAGAAAATGGAAGATTTACCCCACATAAAGGAAATATGCATCCTTCACAGTAGTAAATCTGAAGTAAGATTTACTTCGGCCATTCTCCACCATTGTTCACATTCCAAATAGCCTCCCGTGCCACCGCCAAGTGGCTGGGGCAGGTCAACACGTCATGTACCAACAAGCTGCTGTTCTTTGGCTGCATAGAGGAGAGAGAAGAAGTGACCTAGAAAGTTGCAGGGAGTCTCTGCCGACCCAGCGGCTAAGTCACAAAAGTCCTTTTGTTACAATGATGGTGCCTTCTTAAAGCTTTTATCATCATCCAGAAATCAAGACTGGGAAATAAAAAACAAAAATATATAATAACGTTTGCAACTCTTTAAAATGACCAAACTCTGCAACTTTTTTTACAAGTATTTACCCACTTTCCTGATAGCCATCGGGCCCCCTGCCCAGAAAGCAGCCCTAGGGAGTAAAGGGAGACAGGACCAAAATTGTGCCAGGACCGTGACCGTGCACAAGTTAGGAGAATCCTGGGTTGCATGGGCCTGCTCCACTATGTGAAATGACCTTTCTGATACAGATGATACTACTTTTTCATTTTCAAAATAGTCTTTAAGCTGCAGTGTCACATGCTGGCTGGGACAGTCTCACAACCCCCTTTCACTTGCCCTTTTCTCGCCAAAGCTTGTATTCTTATGCAGTGAAGACAGTCTTAAGTAGTGGTGTTAGAGTAAAACAGTCCTGCTTTTGTGTAAGGAGAAAGCAACATTTTTTTTTCTTCAAATAAATGACTGAAACAATCCTCCAGTGCACAGGGCCCTTGATTGCAGTGAGATATCCGACTACCCCAAAACACAACTTACCAGCTCTATTCCTAGGCTGCAGCCAACATGCAGACGGAAATATCTACCTCCACATACTTCTTATCCCAGAAGGGAGGACAGCTCCCTCCCAATATCGGTGACGCTGTCTCCACATGAGGGTTCCTGCTGGACATTTGAAATGCCTTGGTCTTACCTTTGTCCAGATAGTACTGAAAGGCAATTGTTGAGGGACGCTGTGGCCAAAGAGATCCTGCAGTGACAAGAATATGGCCTGAAACCCCAGTTAAAAGTAGAAAAAACGGCTCGAGACACTGTCCCTGAATGGATAACAGGGACTTCATTAGAAAAGAACATCAGATTGGAGAATGAGAGAGAGAAGGCCAAATTTCTTTCTAACACGAGAGAATGCGATAAAGCAAACTGAAACGATGAGCACAATCTCCTGAGAGCATGGTTGCCTCAGGAATAAGAACAATGTTTGGGCTAGGACCAAGGGAATCCTCCTGCAGTGTTTCTCCAGAAAAGTGTGAAAATTTTCTGGCAATTGCCTTTTTTGCCCTTTCCTTTGAAGCCAGTAATGACACATAGTTACCATTTTCTGACTTGCAGCTATCCCTCAGGTATTTGGAGAGTGGCTTTGCTCCAACAGTCCTTGAGAGGGCTGTGTCCGGCACGTAACAGATCCTGAACAATATTGCCAATGGATGAAATATCTGTTCTGCATGGTGAAGGCATCTGTAGCCGACAGTCGGAGTTCTGCTGACGAACTGATGAAGAATGGGGATGACGATGAGGGTAGTCCAGTGCCCCAGACCAAGAAAAATTTCTTGAAGACATTTTTCATAGAATAAGGTGATTTTATTTATTTTATTTTTTTTCAACGTTTATTTATTTTTGGGACAGAGAGAGAGAGAGAGCATGAACGGGGGAGGGGCAGAGAGGGAGACACAGAATCGGAAACAGGCTCCAGGCTCTGAGCCATCAGCCCAGAGCCTGACGCGGGGCTCGAACTCACGGGCCGCGAGATCATGACCTGGCTGAAGTCGGACGCTTAACCGACTGCGCCACCCAGGCGCCCCGAAAAAGGTGATTTTATTAAATGTTGGGGAAAGAACCCACATGAAGGAAGAACTGCTTTGGGGTCCTGACGGGTAACTCATTACACACTACCAGGTTGGCAGGGTGACAGGGATAGGGTAAATCTTTCTAAGCATGTTGGAAGCAAGTTTTCAGCACCTGAGGGGTTAGGTGTGGCTAAGGAAATGCCCTTTATTACCACTTAATAAAACCCGTCATGAGACCTAATAAATGTATATCGGGGGAGGTGGTGCGTAAGCTTGGAGTAAGACTGACAGCATATATCTGGGGCAGTTGAAATAAAAAAGTTGACTTGCAGGGTCATCAGAGTGGTATGATGTTAGACTAAGGTTGTGATTTGCTCCTAGAGAAGTTTCATCACCATCACTGAGCAGCTAAGCTCCTAGAAGGATATCACTCTGCCTATTTCAGGGACTTGTCAGTGGGCTATAAGCAGTAAGGGAATTTTCATTTGCTGTAGTATCACACATTACTATTGCAAGAACCTAAGCCACTTTTCTCTTTACTTGGAAGTGACCATCCTGAGAGGTTTGAGGTCTTGTACAGGTTCCTCGGAATAGGAAGGCACATTCGTTTGCACACTGACTTCCTGTAAAGCGGGTAGAGGTTTTATTTCGATACAGGAGCCCATGAAGATTGCCACTCTAAGTGACTGCAGTAGGAAGACATAATATGATGCACTAAGGGCTTTTTATTTCAGTTAAATCCCCCGTTGCATGAGATTTCCATCCTTTGAATAAACCAGGTCTTGGGGGTTTATATGGGGTGAGTTTCGAGTAACTGTCAGATCAGGTGTAGGGAGGACATGGTTTGCATACTTAGAGATTTATAAATTAACTCAGCTTCAAGTGAATACTACAGCACTGTCTATTGATAGGTCTACAGTGAGAAAAGACTTTGTGTACAGTTTTTGAAAAAACCCATCCCATTTTCAAGCTGTTTAAAGATTTTACCCAGGAGATCCTATTTCTATGCCTACAGGAGAACAAGGTTGTCCATACCTGTGCTATTGTGACAGAATCTCTCAAGGTTACCTCACGTTGTCTAGTTAAGCAAACATTAGGATTTAACTTTGATAATGTGCATTGCTGAAATGTAGTTTTTCTTTCTAAAAACCCTCTTTGACCGATATAGCCAAATCCAGACTAATTCATTTGCAAATCAAAGCCACTTTTGAAAAACTGGCCTCAATATTTCCATAAGCTCTGCAAGAAGTGTCATTGATCCTAAGGATCTTTGAAAGTGCGCTTTGCTGGAATCCCTTCTAAGGAAACTCCAGACTGAATTTCTGAGGCCCCTCCAGTTCAGAAACCAAGGCAGGTACTTCCTGTCATAGAAGCCTGCAATACCTGTGGAATTGGGCGAATTCCTCTTCACGAGGTCCCCAAGATATCCTGAGGTTCCTGTGCCTGCCAGGAAGGGACATTCTTTTTTCGCCTGGTGAGGCTGCTGGGAACTCTGGGAACCAGGTATCCGACCATTTCCAAAGGGCTTTAATGGCTCCATATTTCATCAAGTCAACGTTAGTTCCTTGAAGATGTAGGGTCATTTCTGAGTCTATACATGTCTCTCAAATAGGACATTCCAGGAAAACCATAGGAAACAAATGGCATTTCTAATCGTGCCCTGTTACAAGCAAGAGATTCTTATTGCACGTAGGCAAATACCTGTAATTGCCATGAAAGAAAGAATACTTGAGAAATTTTGAATTTCAGAGGATTTAGGTTATGGAGAAAAGATCAAGATTTCAGTTTAAAAGTGAATAGTTGGTGATATCTCTGCATATTAGAGATAACAGAAGAGCAGAGAAATTTCCTTCATTTGGAACAGCAAACATTAGAGAAGCAGCAAGATTTCCAGGAAGACTCACAAAACTATAATCTTCCTCAATTCATTTAATCCCATGTTCCTAATTCTGGTTTGGTTTGAATACAGTTTTTTGGTCTCGAAATCCTTACCCTTTTGGTAGGAATCTAAAAGATTTCAAATCCTTGTATTTGTCTTAAAAGTCGTTTTTTTGTGTGTGAATCTCCTAAAGATGAAGTAGTTTTGGTGAGAGAAGAAAAATTCTGGGTTAAAAAAATCTCAGAAACGGACATTGTTAAATATCTGATGACACCCAGCGTGACACATTTGACAAGAGTGTAAAATTTGACACAAAGAATATCAAGGGAGGGCCTTAGAGCATAACTAATTAAAACTTTAGGAATTCCATATGTCTTTGAGCAGTTACATCATTAACCCAAGCAAAAGAACCTAAAGTTTACCATTGTTTGACAATGCTTCTACCAGAAACAGAATACATGCCATGTAAAAAAGGGCTAATTGGTCAAAAAGATTTCATTTACAATTGAAATCTTGGAAAGTTTTTTCAAGCATTAAGACGTGATAGAGCGATTCTAGAAAGACAGATCATTAGTAATGTGAAACTTTAAATTATTGGGGCGCCTGTGTGGCTCAGTCGGTGAAGCGTCTGAGTGCAGATCGGGTCATAATCTCGCGGTTTTTTAATTCCAGCCTCGTGTCTGTCTCTGTGCTGACAGTTTGGAGCTTAGAGCCTGCTTAATATTCTGTGTCTCCCTCTCTGTCCCTCCTCTGACCATGGTCTGTCTCTCAATCTTTAAGAAATAAATAAATGCTAAAAAATAAAACTTTGTCTAACGAGATGGCAAGACGAGATTCCAAAGGCAAATAGGGAACATTATAGAGTTGTTAGCAAAACCTAGATCCTTTGGCACTGAAATGTTTTCAAGTCATCAAAGACTTGACTAAGACCATATCTAAAGCTTCGGTTTTCCTGGCAGAAAGTGAAAGAAAAAACTCAACAAAACAACAAAACTTTGCTTATATTTTCTTATCAAGAGCAGATCTACAATCCAAGAAAACCTTGTCTTTCCAAAACCGAAGAAAACAGTATTTTAATCTTATATCAGTGTAGTTGTAAAATCCATAGACGGCAAACTTAGTGCATCTTTACCACCCATAAAATTCCTTTCCAAAGATTTCCCTTCATGAACCTGCTACAACTTTCCTTTGCCTTCAGGTTTTTTCCCAAGTCATTTCTCGCCAAACAACCCATCTGAGAAGAAATTTACTATCTTTTATCCTCAACAAAAAAATATATTGTCATTCTTTGACTTCCGTTGTCTAGGTCTTACATACCTCCTATTTTCCAAAATAGAGAGCTGGTTTCTTTGTTTCCATCAGTCTTAAGTAAACTTAGCAGAATTTTAAATTTTAGAACCTCAGTCTCCAATGAAAACTTACTGTTTGCACCATAATTTTTTAGATGGCTAATTCATGAGTCAGTTAAACACAAAGCATGTTTTAAAATAGGCCAAAATAGCTTTAGTTGCTCTTCATTGAGTTAAAAGTACAGGGTCTCCTGGATGACTCAGTCACTAAGTGTTCAACTGCGGCTCGGGTCACGATCTAGCCGTTCTTGGGTTCAAGCCCCACGTCGGGCTCTGTGTGGACAGCTCAGAGCCTAGAGACGGCTTCGGATTCGGTGTCTCCCTCTCACTCTGCCCTTCCCACTCACTCTCTCTCTCTCTTCAAAAACATAAACATTACAAAAATTGAAAAGAAAGAAGATAAAAGCCGATTGTATTCCAGTAATCAAAGATTTTCCCTACAACCTATTTGGAAAGGACCTAGATGTCCCGTGAACGTCATTTCATTCACCTAGTAAACTTGAAAGCAAAGTCTAAAGTCTCAGGTTTCTAAAGACTTTGAAAGCTATCTTCAGAATTACCCAAGTAATTAACCATTTGAGACACTTGATTTTAACCAATATTTCATGTCCTCATTTGGTAACAAATTGCAATCAAGATCCAGTGAGCATATTTGACCTTTTATAAACGTTGGTAGAATAAAAGTTTCACACAATGCAGATAACTCGAAAGAGAGGTCTATCTTAATGAAAATAGCAAACTTCATTTAGCTGAAACACGGAATTGGTTCACCTACACCTACAGAAAAGACCTAGGACGATTTGTTCCAACGTTATCAGTTTTTAACAGAGATGCCAGTGGGCCCCAAGAACCTGAAGTGTGCGTGGTGCAAAAAGGTGCTCTTTTTTCCTTGAAAATTAGGGTGGGAAGTAGGGCCGATGGTGTCTGAGGCACTGAGAGTGGTAAGGGAACCAGTTCTATAGGCCTCACCCAAGGTGGTGCAGAAACAGGAGGAAGGAGGGGGGAGAGGCAGAAGTGACATGCCAGCAGAAGGCAGAAAAGGAAAAGTTCCCAGGTTTAATCTTGTCAGCTGGGACAGAACAGAAACCATGTCTTTGTTCCACCAAAGTGGAATTAGGCAGTTCAGGTCAGGCCATTGAAGACAGGGAATTTCCCTGAAACCAGTGGACTTTCGGCAGCTGCTTGGGAATTTTCCTTAAAGTCTCCATCCTGAGGTAGACTGAGCACAGTTACCTCCAGTTATAGCCCTTAACAGAAAGGAATGAGGGAGAGGCCCTCATATTAGGCAGAGGAACATCATAAGGGAGAATATTTGCGGACCAAAGAGGAACTCCCATGTTCCACCTCGAGAGAAAAAGGGAGAGAGAAGGTACATTACCCCTAGAATCCATCCCGACTCCCCAGTAGCATCCCCCACACAGGATATGTCAGGGGTTCCCGAGGTGTCAAAGTGACCCGAGGCATCCCTTGAAAAAAATGACTATGCCTTCCAACCAGGTGACGAAGGGCTCCTGAAGGAGGGATGCTAGCCTTCCCACCCCCACAGGATTCCTCATTGCATTCTAGACAACAGATGGGTGCCTGAATTAGAGAACTGCGTCTCTCTTGCTGAGAAGGCAGGGAAGAAACTGCTATTTTCAACCATGGAAAATACTAGAAGAGTTAGGGTTAGACACACCCCAGCCACTTCTCCCTCAACCACTCCAGGACAGGCCAGCGGCCTAGCCTGGCCTGGCCTCGCCCCGCCAGACCCAACCAGCACACCGCGCACACCCCACTGCATGTCACAAGGGGTAATCTCCCCTCTCCCGGCTCACTGTACCCGACCAAATCCCACTGAACTGGCTGGAAGCCACACCCTAGCTTTGCACCTTCCCTGACACACCACCCACCCACACCCGCACTTGCACTGAGGGGAGCGTACGGTGCGGGCGTGACCGGGGGCTGGTGGCTGAGGGCTGGAAGGTGGGGGCTGGGTGGGTGGATACAAGAACCCAGGAGCGGGCGGGCGGGAGGGGCAGCAAAACTCCAGACTCCGACTCCGCCACAGTCGTTGGCTCCCGGGGTCCTGGACCTCTTCCCTCCCTCAAGCACTCACCCCCAAGGCGCCTGACATTTCACGAGACCCAGCTAGGGCAGCGGGCGCAGGCTGGTGTTGTTCGCTGGGGTCCTGGGGGGCTTCCTGTTGGGTTTGAACCAGGTGGGACAGACGGGAGGGAAAGGCCAGGTGTCCAGCTGCAAGGTCCTTAGGGTTGGGGAAGAGGCGCTGAGAATCCGGAGGGTCCCTAAGTCCTCGCCTGGGGTACACCGCAGCTTACTCCCTCCCCCTTCCCAGTGAGCAGCCCCACCTGGTGTGGTGTGGTTTGGTGCGGTGTTTTGAGGTGCAGTGCGGTGTGGTGTTTGATGGAGGCAGAGGAATGCATGGGGCCAAACTGATAGCAGCCTGCAAGAGCCACGTGAGTGGAGTAGGCCAGGGCTTTTGCCTCTGTGCGGTGCCAGGGCCTCTTACATGGCTTATTTCACCACCTGGGGTCCCTGGCAGAGGGTGGCGGGAGGCTGGCAGGTAAGTTGGCAGGCAGGCAGGCAGATGCATGGGTGAAACGTGGCACCCGCTGGGCTTCGGATGTGTGGGCCAGCCTCTTGCTCCCAGCTGCAGCCGCTGGCGTCTATGGCCATACCACCCTGAACACGCCTAATCTCCTCTGATCTGGGAAGGTAAGCAAGGTTCTGGTTAGTACTTGGACGAGAGACCACTTGGGAATATCGGGTGCTGTAGGCTTTTGCCATTTGCTTTGGCCTCATTGACCTTTTCTTTGGCACCCCCCCGACATCCTCCCACCCTGTCCAAGGATCATGGCTCCTGGGGCCAAACACACCCCAGTCACTGCTCCCTCACCCCATCCCTGGACAGCCCAGTGGCCTTGTCTGGCGTGCACACTCCACGGCAAGTCACATGTGGCTCACTCCCCACTTCCCTCTCTAAGCCAAATCCCACTGCAGGGTCTCGATGCCACATCCCAGCTTTGCCCCTTCCGTGACACACCACACACACTCGCATGGAGGAGGAACACAGGCGAACCGGGGACTGGGGGCTGGGCTCTGGATGTTGGAGGGTGGGGACTGGGATGAGTGTAAACAAGGATCATGGAGGGGTGGTAGATGCAGCGAGATCTCAGACTTTATACCACAGGCCTGGGCTGCCTGGGTCCTGGACCTCTTCCCTCTCTCAGAACACTCACCTCCAGGCTACTGGCGATTCACAAGGCCCATCTAGGGCATTGGGTTTGGGCTGGTGATGTTCTCTGGGGATGCTGGGGTCTCCGGGTTGGGTTTGAGCCAGGTGGGGCAGACACGAGGGAAAGGCCAGTTGTTGGGCTATGTTAGCCCTCTTGGTGGAGAGGAGGCGCTGAGAATCCCCTGGGCTGTAAGGCAGGGCTGGCCTAATTCCCCTTCTAGCTCCTACTTCCTTCCCAATTAGCAGACATCCTGGTTTTTTATGTGTTTGACAGGGCTATGTTTCCTTCCTGGATGACTCAGTAAGACGTATGCTTTTCAGCCCAATGATGGAGTGTAACTTTACAAATTGTAAATATTCGATGAAACTATCGATTTTGATACTGAATTATGTCAGTCAGAAATATACAAGTACCATGAAATAGTGTAATCATTTATGGGTTAGAAGCAAAGAATAACTGGAAATAAGGTAGAGAGTGAGAACAAGAGACAAAGCGAGAAAGGGAGAGCAAGTAGACTATAGAGTAAAAGACCCTAATATAAGAATAGTTGGATACTACTAGAGGGAAGGAGGCTGCTCAGGTAGTTATCGCACACATGAAAGGAGATTGAAATGTGTACCTGCCAAAATGCACACTGGGTAATATTTGGACCCTGAAACTAATTCTTTGTATTAACCTTTTGAAATCAAAGAGACAACAAAAATGCAATTTGAAAAAGAAAGAAAATGAAATGAGTACCTGTCCAATCATTTAGTAGGTGAATTACATGAGATTGTAGTTATGACACCCTTGCCAGGACTGCTGTGGGTTCTGAACTACGTTGGGGGGCTCAGTGAGTTGAGGGTCCGACTTGGGCTCAGATCATGATCTCGCCGTCTGTGAGTTCGAGCCCTCTGTCGGGCCTTGTGCTGATAGCTCGGAGCCTGTGTCTCCCTCTCTCTCTGCCCCTTCCCTACTCATGCTGTGTCTTTCTCTGTCTCTCAAAGATGAATGAACATGAAAAAAAATTAAAAAAAAAGAACTACCTTAGAAGAAGTTACAATGTCCTCTAAGTCACATTGCATAGAGACTCCTCTCTTTCCCGTGCAGAAATATTTAGCAGTAGTTGTGCAGGTATTGAAGAAGAATGAGGATGACAATGTCTTACAGATAGACAAAGGCAGCTTAACAATGGAAGGTTAGTGGGAAATACTCCGTGCATGCCATCCTGGGCCTGTAGTTTTGACGCTCATGACGCAAGTCAAATAACAGGTTCATTTTGTATGAATTCCTTTAAAGGCCACCCATCCTTCCTCTGTGTCCAGCACTATATCTTCATTAGTGACCGGGACAAAATGTGATCTGTGCCCATGTGGAGATCACTGCCAATGAGGAAGACAGAGGTGAAAAGGGCGTCCATGTGGTTAGTAGGGATGGGAGACAACAGCATGGGTCATTGAGAGCAGAGACCTGCACTTCAAAGGAAACTTCCTCCGAAAGGAAAACTTGGCACGAAGGTCTTGGAAAGGAATGAATTAGAGCTTTTGGAAAAGTGTGTTTTTATATTGAATAAAAGATGTGTTATCATCTCACCTGTGTATTTATTCCTGGAACGTAGGTTTAAACTGGAGGGGATCGGGTATCTATCTGGCAATTTGTCTCACCAAATTATAGCATTGTGGCAGAAATCTTCTAGGCCTCTTTAGTTTTTCCAAGGACTTCTGCATTCCTGTGACAATCAAGTCATTCTCTTTGGAAACCTCCATTGGGTCCTCTTCCTTATTGACTTTCCTTAGATTTTGAAGCAGCTTAACCGAACCAGGTTACCTTTGCCGGTAGCTTTCTGTGTTCTTTGGATACACAAAATAAGGCTGATGAAGGAAATAAGAATCCTGGCATTCAAGGGCAATCACAGCCTACACTGTTTTTCTACCTTAAGCATTCTTTTCAGAGAGTGGAATCACAATGTGAGTTTGGCTTTTTTGTTGGGCAAACTGTTTTGTTTCTGTTTTTATTCTTATTTTCATTTCAACTGGGTAAACCCTACTTCATATCTTTAAATATCCATTTACATTGGTTTTCAATTTTTTGTTACCCTACTCCTCATAGGGAAAACTCTTCGCCTGCTGCCAGTGCCCTTAATAGTACACATAAATGGGAACAACAAGTAGCCATAGAAGGGGGAGCGCTTGCTGACGTTGCTTCTTTAAAAAGTCATAGCAGGGTGGCTGCACCAGTTTGTATTGTGACCAGCAGTGCAAGAGTGTTCCCCTTTCTCCAAATCTCACCGACAACGGTTCTTTCTTGTGTGGTTTCATTTTAGCCATTCTAGCAGGTGTGAGGTGGTCTCTCGTCGTGGTTTTGCTTTGCATTCCTTAATGCACAGTGATGTTGAGCATGTTTCCATATGTCTGTTAGCCATCTGGAAGTCTTCTTTGGGCAAGTGTCTATTCATGCCTTCTGCCCATTTCATAACTGGGCTGTTTGGTTTTGGGTGCTGAGTTTGATAAGGTGTTTCTAGATTTTGATCCTAACCCTTTATCAGATATGTGTCTTGCAAATATCTTCTCCCATGCTGTGGGCTGCTTTTAGTTTTGTTCATTGTTTCCTCCACTGTGCAGAAGGTTTTGTCTTGATGAGAATATTACTCAGCCATCAAAAAGCATGGAGTCTTGCCATTTGAAACTATGTGGATGGAACTAGAACGTATTGTGCTAAGCTAAATGAGTCCATCTGAGAAAGACAAAGATACAATTTCACTAGTATGTGGAATTTAACATATGAGAAGGTGAGGACGAGAAGAGAGGTAGACTTAAAAAAATTTTTTTTAATGTTTATTTATTTCTGAGACCGAGAGAGACAGAGCATGAGCGGGGGAGGGGCAGAGAGAGAGGGAGACACAGAATCCGAAGCAGGCTCCAGGCTCTGAGCTGTCAGCACAGAGCCCGACGCGGGGCCCAGACTCACAGATTGAGATCATGACCTGAGCCGAAGTCAGACACTCAACCGACTGAGCCACCCAGGTGGACCTAGAAAAGAGGTAGACTTTTAATGCTAAAGAACAAACTGAGAGTTGATGGAGGGATGTGGGTGAGAGATGGGCTAGATGGGTGGTGGGTACTAAGGAGGGCACTTGTGATGAGCACTGGGTGTTGTACGTAACTGATGAATCACTGAATTCGACTTCTGAAACCTATATGTTAACTAACTAAAATTTAAATTAAAATAAGAAACAGAAATCTAAACAGCCCACTCCCTCGGTCATGGTCCATGAAATGGTTTTGACAACAGTGTGTGACGTTCTCTCTGGCACCATCATTCTAGATGCTGTATCATGGTCCTGTAGCCAGAGGAATCGGATCCTCTCTGTCTGAGAAGGAGGTGTCCCATTCAGGGCTCTGAGAGAAAAAGCAGAGATGACACATGCCTACATGAAAGTCTGTGCAAATCCCTGGTCACTGTCTTTGCTCTCCAGAATCAGACCCCTCCCCACCGGAATCAAAGGTGATGGCAACTGAAATCATGGCAACAATCACCCTCCAGTAAGAGAGTCGAGGCCCCTCCCGCTACTGAAAAATGAGTGCCCTGATCTCTAATGCACAACAGGGGGTCTAGTTTCAGGAGTGTGATGAGTTATTTTTGCTAGTTTTGTGGATGAGAAATTACACCGAACTCATCGTCCTATGTTCACTTTTCTAATGACGAGTGAGGCTGGATGTTTACCACTTCCTGCCATTTCCAAAATGTAGCCACTGTTCTCAGTTCTGGGTGAGCCTGCTGAACACACTCTCCTGGACATCCCCCGGGGACACAGACAGTGATGTGTGTCCAGTCAGGAAACGTCACTCCTTGTGAAACCACTAAGCTGTTAGTGAGGGGAGGTCAGTTTCCAGCTTTCAGGACAGAAATTCTGTCACTTACTTCTTACTTGCTTTGTCCCGTGTTTGTTCCATCTCTCTCTGTCTGTCTACTCCTCTTTCTCTCTCTCTCTGTATCTCTCTCTCTCTCTCTCCTTCCCTTTTCCCTCTCTCTCTCTGCTCTCTGTCCTCCTTTGCTCCCTCTGTCTCTCCGCTAACCCTGCAAATGGGGAATCAAACACTTCAGTTAGGGAATACCATATGAGAACATGATATAGGAGAGTAAGAAGCAAGTTTCCAAGTCAAAAGATTGAAATAGGCTCTCAGTTGCAACTGAGTTCTGACACTGTCTGTGTGAGTGAGCTTGGAAGGAAAGTATCACCCTTTTGAGTCTCCGTTGAGACCACAACCCTGGCTTCATAGAGACTTACTTTGAGGCAGGGTCACACAGCTATGCTGTGACTGGATTCCTCTCCTACAAAAATTGTGAGCTATTCAATATTTGTAGTTTTAAGGTTCTAAATATCTAGACAATTCTGTCAGAGAGGAATGGAAAGCTAATAGTCTACCAGGTCCCAGCATCTGGTCTATGGTCTGGCTCCTCTCTGCCTCTCGCCTCCCAGGATCCCACAGCCACATTATCCACCTTTCTGATGTGTCTGGACAAACTCGATTCTGTCTCCTATTCTTGGCCACAGCAATATCTTCTCCTGACACGTCGCAGCCACGGGCAGGGTGGTTCCCTCTTGTCATTCTGGTCCCAGCAGATGTCACCTCCAGTGACTCCCCAGGCTGTCCTCACAGCACACTTGTTTTTTTCACTATTACAGTCCTTGAACCCCTTCCCTTTTTATTGGGACAAATCTTGTCTTTCATACCTTCGTTCATCTCCCCACCAGACTGTGGAGACCTGGCAGGCGGGGACCGCTTTGTCATTGCCAGCCTTTCAGTTAGGCCCACCAGATCCCCTAGCACAAAGTGCGTGCTTGGAGCAGTTACTGAATGAAGAAATTGAAGGACTGTGGAGCCCTCTGTCTAGATTTAATGGGCTTACTCTGTGGAGATAACTGCTACTCATGGGAGATTCCTGTTGTATCTGAGGCAGGGGGATTCCAGAATGACGTCTGCACGAACTTTCCCTTGTTCCGTTCCTCCAGCAAGTCTCAGTGGGCACCACGGACACAGGAGGCTGCCTGTTCCCTGGTGCCCGGCGCTAGCACTGCAGCCACAGGCATGAAGACCAGCAAACAGAATCAGCGCCCTGACCCCAGCTTAACCTAATCGCACCTAAACCTAAGCTAACGTGGCCCTCGAAGGTCCCTGAGTAAAGCTCATCAGCCACACGCCCAAGAGCTGTGCTATGGACCTCAGGTTTCTGTCGTTCCCCTTTGTCCATCCCCAGTGTATACTCGTGACTCGGGAGGCATCCTTCCGTCGGCCAGCAAAGTGAACCCCCTGTTTCCCAATGAAGAGCCCGCGGACCCCGGACTGTTACTGGACTTGGGCTCTGGAGTCAGTGTACAGGGCTCTGACATGTCCTTCCCTATCCCCACCCCTCACCGCCCCAAGTCCCCAAACCTCTCTAGGCTCTAAAGGCTTCAGCAAGTATCAAGTCCTTCTCTAGTCTCTCAGAACACAGTGAGGCATTGATCGAGAACCAAGGCCAGTTGACACTTTATGATTTTATGGAACTCAGGAGAAACCCACTGGCAACACAACTGATTATGGGAGAACACCAAGGCCTTCTCTTCTTTAGCTATTGTGAAACTACTGGGAGTTAGTTCATCTTAATTCCAGGTGCCCAGAGAGGCAGACTGTAGGACCCTAGTCCTTTCCTCTGGAGGCTGGCTCAAGGATGGTCCTGGGTGCAGCAGAAACCTACAAACATGAAGAATCTCTTGCCCATTGGGGGCGCCTGGGTGGCGCAGTCGGTTAAGCGTCCGACTTCAGCCAGGTCACGATCTCGCGGTCCGTGAGTTCGAGCCCGTGTCAGGTTCTGGGCTGATGGCTCGGAGCCTGGAGCCTGTTTCCGATTCTGTGTCTCCCTCTCTCTCTGCCCCTCCCCCGTTCATGCTTTGTCTCTCTCTGTCCCCAAAATAAATAAAAACGTTGAAAAAAAATTGAAAAAAGAATCTCTTGCCCATCTTTGGGCCTTTGTGCAGGAAGCTGTGACAATGGATGCTGCTGCCCCATGGCAGAGCTCGCTCTCACCTGTTTCTTCCTTCTGTCTTGTTATTGCCCAGTGTCCAGTCTCTCTTGAACACACCGTTCAGTGTGTGTGTGTGTGTGTGTGTGTGTGTGTGTGCCAGTGCATATGTGGGAATTAGGATAGCAAGGTGAACTCAAATGGACAGGAAGTGCTGTCATGATTCCTCCTGGAATATCTGTCTCTCATTTTTAGAGCAAACGTGATGGGAGAGCTTTAAGCTATTGCCAGTTGCACCAAAGATACTTTGTCAGTTACATAGAAATTACCCTAACGGAGAGGTATAAAATCTGTACTCTGAAATCTCATGAACGAAATGCAAGAGGACACAAAGAAATGGGAAACCTCTCCATGCCCATGGTTTGGAGTACAAAATGGTTAAAAGGTCTATACTACCCCAAGCAATCGACACGTTAGCGCAATCCGTATCAAAATACCACCACCATCTTTCACAGAACAAAATAATGGAATGATAAAAGTCCCCAAATAAACAAAGCGATGCTAAAAAACCAAAGCAAAACTGGAGGCATCATTGTGGACATATTACAAAGAGGACTGAAAACAAACAAAAGAAATAAAACAAACAAAAAGCCTAATGATTTATTGTGACTGACTCACTTATTCCAAGAATATTTCTATTCAGTTTCTCTTTATGCTTCTACCTCAGCAGTAGTCGAATAAAATCTAATGTTTGCCACTCAGATATTTAGAATAAATGAAGGAAAATAGGACAGAAGAATGTGCTGTCATGAAGATTCAACGTTTCTTTATGACATTTTCTATTCACAGGTGTTTCTAACTATGCGACCTCCTCATTTCTAGGTGATAGGAGAACGTGACCACATGCAGGAACCACAACTGACAGACTGTCTTTCAAGTGAATTGAGATAGTTCTATACTTCTGTCAGATATCACTTTCCTGTTTGGCAATCCCACAGAAGTACTCACAGCTCAACCATTGGGAGACTTTGCACTTTAGCAACATAGGTTATTGTAAAGTCTATGTGGCCCGAGACATAAACACACACAGTGATGTGTCCCTGTGTGATGACTGCAGTCCAGAAACAGGTGTCATGCTGCAAAGCAATCGGGTTAGATGTTAAATAGAATAGAGAATATGAGACGCTAATGCAATTCAAAGCAGGTGGTGCTGGAAAGAGCCCACCTCACTTCAGGGTCAAGAAGAGACTGGGATCAGGGGCCAGATCCAGGAGCAACTGGTCTGTCCTCAGACAGTGACAAGAAGCTCTAGGCGAGCTCCCACTCGGTGGTGGGCTACCCCACAGCAATTCGTTTGCCATGTTGGGGAAGAAAGGTCGTCCTTGCATTCCTAAGAAGTCAGGGCCAGGCAGGATTGTGTTGGCTCAGATGGTTACTTCCTGCTCTCTCCCAACCTCCTGGAATGCCTGTGCTTCCTAAGTTCTGAGATGCTAATGGTTTGTCCAAGCAAAGTGCATACCTTGCCTAAGGAGGTAGAAACAAGAATCTCCATAAGTAAAGATCAGAGACCATCTCCAGGGACTTGGGGGTCAGCCAGGAGCCAGATAAGATCCTTCAAATCACCACTGCTCTATCGCTGAAGGAAAGGAATGGAAGAAAGTGATAGCCCTTTTACATACAGGGCTCCTAAGTGTAGCTACTGGAGGTTCCCCTGAGGCCTGGCCCACCGAGGTTAGTGCTGACACCAACCTGGCCCAGGAAAAGGTGCTAGTGACTTCATTGGAAGCTTTATACCATTTTCTTCGGTGAGCAAGACATCTGGCCTTCAGTGCAACCCTTCAGATTCCCTTGCTCTTTCATTAATGAGGATATCATTATGGGACATTCACAGACATAATCTAGGAGCATTTTCTGACGGTAATCATGGAGTTGTGACCAGTTGCCAGGAATCTAGGATGGCCTGGGCAATATGAATCCATGGGCTTCCTCTGCAAGACCTACCTTGGCCAAAGATGTCATCGGGGATCGGAACTGTTCAGCCCAAGAGGCTTGCTTTGTGCACAGGGGCAGAGGAGGTTCGGAAGGATCCGATCTCCTTTCTGGATCAAGGGCCTAGGGCCATGTTGAGGAGCTACAGGGCTGTCAGTCAGACAGTGCCCAGTCCTTCCCGGGGAGCCTGCACTCACACCGTGTGTCATCACATAGCACTTAATTTCTGATATCGAAAAGGAAACGTTCACCTCCTGCCTGGAAGAACTCTGTGTCTGGCTGGTTTCTGTTGCCATGGGACCATTGCCCTGCTCTCTACCCACCCCTTCCGGGAAAGCCTGAGCTACCTACCCCCTGCGACACTCAGGGACCGTGCGTGTAAAGTTCATTCACCGAGCAGGTTGGGGCACAACAATATTCCAAGACTAAAATACCAGAGCCTGAATCTGAAGACTCGCCAGGAGCAAGAGCCTACCTTGTGAGTCACAAGGGCCTCTCTATCCACAGATGGGAATGGCTTGAAACCTGGCCAGAGCTTGACACTTTGCTGACCATATTGACGTTGGGGTGCATGACGTTCTCACGGGACTCCCTGGTACAGCTAGTGGGTGTTCCATTTCTCTTCAGGCCACAGGTCTTTTTCACTCCTTGGAACCCACACTTGCCCAGGGAGTTGTGCTAGTAACATCAGCTCCAGCTTCTTTCTGTTTTCACCTGAGTTGAAGAACTTTAGCCCTCAGTGTATCTTTTCAATTTTCTTACACGTATCCTCACTGTGTGTTCATTGGGAGATATTCCATGCTGGAGTCGGGCAGCCTTTGTCTCCAATTTTATTGGTGGAGTCTTGCCAAGTTCCCATCAATTTGGAATGGCTTGAGGAACTGATGCTCTTCTGGTGTCTGCCAGATGTATCTTGGGAACAGGAGGTACTGGGGACATGAATGTGTGAAGCACAAGAGGCTTGCTTGTGGGTAGTGGCAGGTGATATTGAGAGACAGTTGGCCTCACTGCTGTGGCAAAAGTTGACAGAGATGGGGCCTTTAGGGCCACAGTCAGAAGGGGAAAAAAAATCACATAGATCGGGCTAACTAGTCTTCTTTTTTTTCATACTTTACTGCTAAATTATCTTCCATACAATACCCAGTGCTCATCCCAACAAGTGCCCTCCTCAATGCCCATCACCCATTTTCCCTCTCCCCCACCACCCATCCACCCTCCATTTTTGTTCTCTGTATTTAAGAGTCTCTTATGGTTTGCCTCCATCCCTCTCTGTTTGTAACTAGTTTTTCCCCTTCCCTTCCCCTCGGTCTTCTCTTAAGCTTCTCAAGAAGCACATGTGAGTGAAAACATATGATATGTATCCTTCTCTGACTGACTTATGTGGCTCAGCATACAACCTTCCCGTTGCATCCACGTTGCTGCCAATGACACGCTTTCACTCTTTCTCTTTGCAGATAGGGCCGATTAACTCCCAGTGAGCACACATGAAGGTTGTTTTCAACCCCCCGAACAACTAATTTCTGATATCAACGAAAACATGTTGTCCTCCTCAAACCGTTGGGCGTTGAGGTCTCTTGTTTGTGCAGTGACTATTACTGTGCTCTTTGCCCCCGCCATAGACTGCCACAACATCCTGCTTTTGGAGACTTTCAGGGATCCTGCATGCCCAGTCGTTGCGCCAGCAGGGGATCGTCAAAGAAACGACTCAAAAAGAACTAAACAGAATCAGAACCCAGTCCTACACACTTGGGCATCAGCTCGTATGGAGACTCTGCCCTCCAGATCACCACTGCTTTTACCCACGGACAGGAAAAGCTGCAAAGCTGGCAAGTGCCCCAACCCCCCCTACACTGTTTGATGTCAGATGTTGGGTTTCTTTGGCTACCTTCAAGCTCCCGGGCGTAACTAAAATAGGTTCTATTTCTCTATAACCCACAGGTTTTCCATAGTCATAGGACATGAAGCTTCCCTGGGGAATTGTGCCGGTCACTTCCTTCACAGATTTATTTTATTATCATCTGGGACAGAGAGTTGGGACCCAACTGTATCCCTTCTGATTCCCTTGATCTCTTCCTAATCCGGTTTTCCAGTGAGGGACTGAGTTTCCTAGCCTGGAACTATGTCTCTCTGATTTTAATTGTGGAGTCCTGCTACGTTGCCCTAGATCCAAGGGAACATGGACAGTGGGTTCTCCATGGGCTCACCTGTGACACCTCTCTTGGCAAGAGAAGGCAAAAAGTCTTCGGGGATGGGGCAAGTGTTATTGGGAGGGAGCCATCTTCACTTGTGTGCAAGGGGAGTTGGAGATCAGAGGTCAGAGTCAGGAACCATGTAACTGTTACTCAGAGAGTGCCCAGCATTCACAAGCAGCTAACACATGGCGATTCCCAAGGACACATTGCCCTCCCTTACTGAGACCTGTGTGCTTGTTAGCCTGAGGGCTGTTGGTGACCCTGTTCCACAGGTCGCTGTGAGGTAACCACATGATGAGAAGTCCAGTGTTGGAGCATGAGCATTGTTCTTCCCCAGGTGGTCAGGGCAGACAGTCCATTCAAAGACTCGGGGACCAGAGCCCAATTCCACAGACATGGCTGCCAGCCAGCACAGAGAAGCCAACGCTGAGCTAGATCACGAGGGCCTCTGCCCACTGGTTGTAAGTGGAAGGCCAGAGCCAGAAGCCTTCCTGCCCTACGTAGCTCAGGAGGCAGTGCGCTTGTGATCGGTGCTTCCTTTCATGCCAACCCCACAGACGTTTCCTTCTTACTCTCAGGACATCTAGCTTGCCTGGAAAATAGTGGTCATGTCCGCAGTCCCATTTGAATTCCATTTTCATCTGAGCTGAACAACTTATGTCCCCCGTGTGTTTCTTCTCACTTGTTATTCTTATTTTGATTATGATTATCATCATAATCATCTTTGTTATTTATTGACCAGTTCCTCCCTGTGGGGCTTTGGTGGAAGCAGTCTGGAAGCCTCCCTTCTGATTTTTCATTGTCAACTCCTTTAAAGCAGGGTCCCTGGATGTGGGACAGCTTGGAAAATTAGTGCCTCATGGGCTTCCCTGGCAAACGTACACTGGCAACAGGAAGCAGGTACCCCAGTGCGTTGGAAAGCATTGAGCACAAGAGGTTTGCCTGTGGACAAAAGGCCGGGTGGAAAGCAGGCTGCCTTCCTTCTAGGGCAAAGGAAATATATCAGCAGGAAGGAGTCGGGAGCAACGCAGCTGCCACCCAGACAGCAATCTCTGGCAGCTTCTCTGACTGACTAATTTCACTTAGCATAATAATATCCTCCAGTTCCATCCACCTAGTTGCAAATGGCAAGATTTCATTCATTTTGATAAGGCACAGACCTTTCTTCCTGGCGGAAGGTGAGAGGCTGCTCACAGGTCTCTCTCTGAAACCCAGCGATCCACTGAGGAAATCCCAGGCATCTGGAGGGATCCGTGGGTAAAAACGATGAAGAGTAAAAACGTCAGGAGGACGTCTGATGCCAGGGCAGGTCGTCAGGCGTGCAGACCTTTTCAGGACTCCAGGACATCCTCCCACACTTCACACGGCTTTGTGAAGAAATCCGAAGGAGGGAAGGAGGAAGTGCATTTGACTAACCAAATAGCTCAACCGGTTTTCAGACACACTGAGAAAATACAGAAAATAACACGTTTCCAAAGATTTGTAGCTGCATAAAGTTTTCTCTTCGTGCCAACAGAAATCACTGCTGCAACCTGCCAGCATACATCTCCTCATGGCCTCCAGTGTTTGTTCCTTGTAAATGATGACTTTGCTACAAGTAATAAATTCTATTACTGTGAGTTAAACATGTACTCACACATGCAAACACAACACACAAAAGGGCCACCAGGGTGGCCCACTAGGCCAAGCATCCAACTTTCGACTCAGGTCATGATCTCGAGGTTTGTGGGTTCGAGCCCTTCGTCCAGCTCTGTGCTGTAAACTGGGAGCCTGGAGCCTGCTTCTGATTCTGTCTCCCTGTCTCTCTGCTCCTCCCCTGCTCACACCCTGTCTCCCTCTCTCAAAAAGGAATAAACATAAATAAATAAATAAATAAATAACCCAAGTAATCCTCTCTGGAGGGACCGTGTTGCAGCTGGGAGACAATCACAGCACAGGGAATGCTGTCTGCATGAAAAGCAGGGAGCTTCTGGGAGCAAAGGGAGAAGCCGGCTGCAATTCTAATGAACAGTAATGCTTACTGCCCAGAGATCAAGACACCAATCCGTCAAGCCACCGACTCCCCACCCACTCCCAGAAATGATACAGCAGCCTCGACAGGCACCCCACGGTTAGACATTACAGAGCAGAGAAACAAAGTGCCCTCTTTCCCTAGAAACAAGCCAGTCTCAAGCATATGCCACTTACATCCACCAACCACTCTGTCACACCCAAGAACCACAGGGTCCCCGGCATCCCATCTACACATCCATTTGGTCAAGCACATCACTGAGCCCGGCCCAGGCTCAAAGGGAGGCCTTAGACTCCACCTCTCAAAGGGAGTTGTAGCGAAGCACCTACCTCCCATCGCGACTTTGATGTCATCATAGGCCACCTCTCAGCAAGTCTACGATGTCACTGCTTGTAGGACACATCCTGATGTCACACGAATCAAAATGTGAAAGCAGGGTCAAGATGGAATCGTGATGTAGCACTTGCATGCTGATTTGTGAGAGGAGACATGTCTCCACTGCCAGTGCAGCTCAAAGTTCGAACCCGGGCTACTTTACGTTCCAAAGTGAGGGCCAGGGAGCAGTCATTCCAGGCTGAGACCATCTATCGCACGGAGGGGATCCCTAAACAACCACTAATGTTTTCTATCCTAGAAACTTCTGCACAAATGCCAAAGGAAGATGTACAGTAAACCCTCATGAATGCATCACCCATCTTCCACCAGCATCAACCCACATGGTCACTTAATCATTGATGCATACCCTGACCTAACCCAGGGCGTCGAATTCCCAGACGGTGGGTGAGTGCACGTGTAAATACTGGGACATACGGTGGCACCGTGAGCCCTTTGTGTTGTCCTCCTTGCAATCCACGTGGCTGAGCAATACATATCGCTTTATTACCTAGATGCCACCGGGTAAATCTGAAATGGATTTGCCAGGGCTCACACTGGCCACAAATGAGTTTGTAGGGAAGCAAGGGGAGGAACGGTGAGAATAGGATCACATGGGGTAGGGAGGGGAGTAAAACCCAAGGTGGGGGCAACCACAGTTTCTCTTGAAATAATGAGTGTGGTGGCACTTTGGGCAAAACGTTAAAAACAGGGGCCCCTGGGTGGCTCAGCTAGTTGAGTGTCCAACTTCGGTTCAGGTCATGATCTTATCATTGATGAGTTCAAGCCCTGCGTCAAGCTCTATACTGACAGCCCAGAGCACGGAGCCTGTTTTGGATTCTATGTCTCCCTGTATCTCTGCCCCTCCCCCAGTAGCATTCTGTGTGTGTGTCTCCCTCTCCCTCTCAAAAATAAACAAACATTAATACATTTGAAAAAGTAAAAAAACACCAGGGTCACTCAGCTGCCACTCGGGGGAGTATACAACTCTTGTAGGAGGGTCATGGGTCTGTGCAGACGTTATTTAAAATCTTTAAAAAATAAATCGAAATTAGGGGCACCTGCGTGGCTCAGTCTGTTTAGCATCTGACTCTTGATTTCAGCTCACATCATGATCTTTTTGTTGGTGAGAATTGTGTCCCATGTCGGGTTTGTGCTGACAGTGAGGAACCTGCTTGGGATTGTCTCTCCCTCTCCTCTGCCCCTCCTCCTCTATCTCTCTCTCTGTCCCTCTCACAATGAATACAATTTTTACAAAATTTAAAAGGTAACATAAATGGAAAAGAAAATAAGGTGTTGGAGACGAAGACACCCTCAACCCTCTATTTGTGCAATGTGACAATCCCTCAGTCACCGCTTTAATTACAAGTTAAATATTTTGTTAAAATATTTTATTTAAAATATATTAAAATATATTATTTAAAATATATTAAAATATAAATATAAAATATTTATATTTTTTACGTTCATTTTGAGAGCAAGCACTCGCGTGAACGGGAGAGGGGAGAGAGAGAATGCCAAGCAGGGTCCGTGCTGTCAGCGTAGAGACCGATGCCATGCTCAAACCCCACAAACCGTGAGACTATGACCTGAGAAGAGATCAAGAGGCAGACGCTCGAAAGGTTCTGTTCTCCTCTTTTAAGGATGGCTGACCGGACTCACTGAAAACAATCCAGGAAAGGCCTGCAAGCCCCGGAACATTCAGTATGGGGCGAGCACAGCCAAGGATGGCTAACGCGTGTTCTCAGAGAGGCCACACCCCTCGGACATCTGCTCGGTGCTTGGTCTGTTTCTCAACTGACATTTCTTTTTAAAGCATAATTGGATTCACCAAATCAAGTTTTAATAAACCATGTGCAACCTAATGTACCTGTGGGGAATTGGTCTGTTTCCAGAAACTCTCAGATGCCGAAGGCTTGCCCAGCTTTGGTGGGGAAAACAACAGAAAGATGTAAAATGCAAGGAAGCACTTTGTTGTTCCAAACCTCACACTTAACACTAAGGACTAGGAAGTGCAGAAACTAAAAATCAGCCAGGAAAGGTTCTGAACAGAAAGACACAGAATGACCTAACTATGCCCTGACAGAAAGGAGAAGGGAAGTCTTACTCCACAGAAAGAAACTATCCTTCACAGTAGTAAACGATCGGCCCTGGTGCGAGACACAGTACAGGAAGAGAAAATCCCAGCGATTGTCAGCTGTGCCCTCCACACAAGGCCCACGGGTCAGGCAGTCCATCCCTTGACCCAATGGCCATAAGCTCTCTGTGGCGGGGAGGGAAGGAACCATCCCAGAGTCGCCTGAGCTATGAGGGATCTTGTGCCAGAGCCTCCGGAGGTGGCCTCGTGAGGGCTGCTTCGGAATCTGTGTCTTCTCCTGTCTCTGCCCCTCCCATGCTCATGCTCTGTCTCTCTGTCTCTCAGTAATAAATAAACATAAAAATCTTAAGGAAAATCTACAAATGGAGATTGAGATCCACTCTAAACTTGTTCTAAAAACAAATGTAAAAAGTTGATTTCAGTAAGAACAATAAGACCCTTATTAGAGTTGCACTACATTATTTCCAGTGTCTCACGCCTTCCTCCTGGGTGCATACCCAGCACCCTGCCCCGCGGTGGGAGCCCAGTGCTTTCTGATTGGTCTTCTGAGAGTTGTGGTGCCAGGGAGCTCAGGGTGGGCATGGGTCAGGGGTGGGGGGAGGACGGGCCCAGGTTCCCCCCCCCGCCACAGGCTTGCTGCGGCCTCAGCTCTCAGGTTCTGCGGGTCACTCCAGGCAAGCTGCCCTGGTCCCCAGGACTAGGCTGTGCTAGAGCCAATGAACTGAGGACACCCACATTGCCTAGCTGTAGTAGGTGGAGGAGCACACTAATATTCAAGCAGATAAGCAGGGCCCCAGCCTTGTTACATACGAAGTTGGCCATTCTCCACCATTGTTCACATTCCAAAGAGCCTCCCGTGGTGCCGTCCCCGAGGGGCTGGGGCAGGTCAGCGTGTCACGGACCGACGACCAGCTACATCTTCTTTGGCTGCATAGAGGCCAGAGAGGATGTGACCCAGAAGTCTGCAGGGAGAGTCTCTGCTGACCTAGCAGCTAAGTCACAAATGTCCTTTGGTCTACATTGTTTTCTCCAAGAAGGTGCCTTCCTAAAGTTTTGTCATCATTCAGAAATCAAGACTGATTGGAAATTAAAAAACAAAAGTGTATAATAAAGTTACCAGTCCTTTAAAATGACCTCGCTCTGCAATTGTTTTTTACAGTATTTACCCAATTCCTGCAGCCATCGGGCCCCCTGCCCATAAGACAGCCCCATGGGGTAATGGAGACAGGGCCACCCTTTAGCCAGGACTCTGACCGGGCACAATTCAGGAGACTCCTGGGCTGCCTGGGCCTGCTCCACTGTCTATGTGAAATCACCTTCCTGCCACAGAAGATACTACCTTTTCGTTTTCCAAATAGTCTGTAAGCTGCAGACAGTGCCACACGCTGGGACAGTCCCACAGCACCCTTTCACTTGCCCTTTTCTCACAAGCATGTGTTCGTTTTTATGGCAATGACGACAGTCTTAAGTAGTGGTGTGGGAGTACATCAGTCCTGGTTTTGTAGAAGGAGAATGCAATGTTTTGTGTCTTTTCAAATAAATAACTGAAACATTCCCCCAGAGCACAGGGCCCTGGATTGCAGTGAGATATCCGGCTACCGCCAAAACACAACTTACAGGCTCTATTCCCAGGCTGCAGCCAGCGTGTTATGATGTCAAAAATATTTCTGAAGACTATCAGTGTCAAATAGCAAAAATGAAAGAAACCAAACTCCTCATCTCTGTGAAATTATTGGTTTCTCAATAGCTAATTGGTTTATTTTTTATAGTTTTTTTTTATTTTTGAAAGATGCAGAAACAGCAAGAGAGGAGCAGGGGCAGAGAATTAGGGGGAGAGAGAATCCTAAGCAAACTCCCCACTGTCAGCTCTGCGCCCACTGCAAGGCTCAAATTCACCAAGTATGAAAACATGACCCGTGCCGAAACCAAGACTCAGATGCTTCATTGACTGAGCCACTCAGTCGCCCCTCTTTTCAAAGTTTCAGAGAGAGAGAGAGGAGTGTGTATGAGGAGAAAGAGACAGAGAGAAAGGAGGAAAAGGACCAATAGCAGGCTCCACGCAGAAAGCAACCAATCCACAATTTTTTTTTACCTCAGACCTTACAAAAATACACATTTCGGGGCCAGTGGGGTGGGAGAACCAGAAGTCACTACCATAAATCTTACTGTTTTCTTTACAGAAAGTATAAAGATGTGAAATAAAACACATCGGCAACATTTAAGGGACAGAATTTCCCCAGCATGGTTCCAGGAGCAAATAGTCTACTTTCAGTAAGAAATTGCATACAGCCAGGTGGAAAGTATCCAAGTTATTGTAAAACAGTTTTATACACTTCAAACATAGGGAAATTCAAATCAGACCACTGTTAAACTGTTTCTACAAATTTCTATTCCTAGGGAACAAAGTCCTGAGGGTTCCTACGGAATTGGGAGCATTAACAGAAATAACGGCATTTCACCTGAAGTACAACTGAGTGTGTCAGTCATGGTCATTATTATGAGTTCTGAGTAGACTAGATTGAGGAAGACGGAAAGAGAAACGAACGGACAAGTCCGGGGCTGAAGGGGAAAAGGCCTCTATGGCAAGCGGCTCTGTGGGCCCAGTGTGGACGGGAGGCAGCCCACTCCAGGCTTCGCAGGCACTCGGGGCACTGAGAGTGGCCCCATGCCTTGCCTGCTGTCCAGTGTATCGCAAAGCCCACTGAGTTCTTCCCCGGCTCGAGGCCCCATCCCGTGGTCCCACCATCTCCAATGTCCTCCTTGGCCCACCTCCTGCTCCACCCTGCTAGACTGCAAACCACCTCTTCTGTTGAAGAGGGTTCACTTTTATTTTTCAGTTGTCGGATCACTGGGATGTGGTCTCAACATGCCTCCTTCATCCACTTAGCTCTGGGACACGCTCAACCCACAAGCGACCTGCTCTACAGTGGAAAGTCCCAGAGGGATATGCCCGCACCAGTTCTCTGGGGCCCCATCCCAGGCATCACAGCGCCTCAGCTGCTTGGTAGGAAATGAAACCCACTGTCTGGAATCAAGACCAGTTAAAAATAGGGGGTACCGAATAGATTGCAAAGGTCATAGTCTAAGAGAAACTCAAAAACTACAGGGGAGGGAAAAAGGAGGGGCAACGTAGTGAGTGCGCCAGAGACCACCAGATGAATGACAGTTTCTGAATGCCGGTGACCTTGTCCCCACAGGGGCTGCAGTTACACATGTGATGGAACTTCTGTGATCAAAGTATCTTTTAGATATTTAGATGCAGACACTCCTATAAGCCATATGACGGAAGTGCTCCCACAGATCCTATTAGGTGATTAAACGGAAGCACAGGAATGCTAATATGTAGCTTCCCGAGAGCCCCAAACTCATCTGTGCAGGAGCCAGGCTTAGAGTCAAGTGCTCTGGGGTCAGGCCATCCCTGCACAACTTCATAAGGTGGAATGGGATTCCACGTGAGTCCTTTCCAGATTTCATACACGCTCTACGTCCTCCAGGAACCTTATCTTAATACGGGCCTCAGTTTCACTATGGAGGAGATATAACTTATTTGCAGCTATATAGAATCCCTTTGCAGCTATACAGAACACTAGCGTGGCCGGGGTGGACCTTTTGTTTCTTGCCTAGCAAGCAGCGCACGGGACTGATGACCTTCTTTTGGGGGCGTTGTGCAGGGAGTCCTGGTTACTGCTACTGCTGCTGAGGTTGCTCAAAGGACCATCCTGAGAGCCTGTCGGACTGGGTGAAGCACGGAAGAGCATCTTCCACGTGTGCTTGGCACACGACACACCACCCCACACGAGTGAGAAGCACAGGCCGGCAGCTGCCGGAGAGGGCTGCCTCCAGGGAGCTGACACTCTCCCTCCCAAGCTGATCTGGACTCTAAGCGCCCTGAGTCGAGAACCCTCGGCAACACTTCCAGGCCGTGACCCGGGAGCACAAAGCACATGCACAACCAGAGCCAGCCCCGGACACGGTGCCAGTAACAGAGCGGCTGCACCACAGTGTTTCGAATGTGCTGAGCGTGTTACCAGAACGGACCGTGAGCACGGCATGGGACAAGCTCAGGTGGCACGCACTCCACACCTGAAGGCATAACACCGCCTACCCACCAGGCTTTGGTAGGGTAGAGCCCAGGGAAGACAGATTCTATCATGCAGACGGGGAGGCAGCTGCCAGCCTGGAATAACGCTTCCGTTTCTGCAGCTACTTCTACCAAACTCCAAACGGTTCAAAAAATGTAGGAGAGAAGGACAGAGTGGACAAAGACCGAATCAAACACCCCACATTTGACTTGAGGACAGCGAGGCTTTCTCAACTGCCTCTCACTTCATGCACATCTCGTCGTAACATGGTGTTCATTACTTCTGAAAAGGTGACATCCTTCCGCGGGTTGTCTAGATCTTCCTCCACCTTGGCCACGAGAGTGGAGAGGGGAGCTAGGCACTCCTTCATCTGGCTCTCTACCTTTGAAAGCCAGAAAGGGAAGCAACATGTGATGGCCCCCACTGCTGGTCTTCATATGTTTTTTTTTTTAAAAAACAAGGGTAAAAAGGAACCCCCCTCCATTCAAATCCTGTGATGATGTCTGGAGCTTACTCTTTGCGTGTGGCGCCTAATTCTTCTTCGAAGAAACTATACCACTCCAGTGCCACACATGAATGCTCTCTCACCTGGAACCAAAGGGATTGAGTTTGTACGCGGAGGATTTTTCATTAATCCGTACTGTAAAGCCACCCTAAGGTCCCCTTCACTTCAAATAACATGCCAGGGGGCACCTGGGTGGCTCAGTCGGTTGAGCATCTGACTTCAGCCCCAGGTCATGATCCGCGTGTCTGTGAGTTCAACCCCGCGTCGGGCTCTGTGCTGACAGCTCGGAGCCCGGAGCCTGTTTCAGATTCTGTGTCTCCCTCCTCTCTTGACCCTGCCCCTGCTCATGCTCTGTCCTCTCTGTCTCTAAAAATAAACATTAAAAAAAATTTAAAAAAAAAAACAACATGACAGAATGCTGGTAAGGACTTTCACGGATGCTCATGTTCACAAACTTGCTTGTTAACAGCTTTAAATTTATGCAATTTGTACCAGCAAATCTGTACACACATTTCCACCAACCACTGATTTTTATCCATAAAGACCCGGCTTCTTACAAGAATTCAAGTAGCTTAAAAGGAAACTCCAGTCACACAAAAACGCAATGTATGCCTGATAACACACAGCATGTGCACAAGTCGAGAACCGCCGTGGCGAGGCACACCGTTTCATCCTCCCTTTTGTCGTTCTCCAATATGGAGTTCAAAGACCTTCAGCCCCTCGGTCTCAATGCACACGCCGGCCGTAGTCTTTTCGCCTGTAGCCTCACCACTGTTTTCCGAAGAGATCTCTAGTGCCTGGAGACGAGGAACTCCAAATGTTCCAGCAGCAGCTGGCAGGAGAGGCCAAAGGAAAACGGTGTTTCAAGAACACCTTCAATTGCGGGCAAGTTCACCAAATGCAAAACCAAGTCTGAATCACTTCAGTTCAGTACCCAGTTAAGGAGCTGCCCCCACGAATGTAAGATAGCCTTCTCACAGATCAAACGAGGTCTGAGAAAAATGGGTCCAAACCAACTCCACAGGGACATGTGGACAAGAGGAGTGCTGTCATGTGTTTAAAGACCCTCGTGTTGTTTCTCGCTGCCTTCAGTTCGACAACCTCTTCCTTTCTCTGCAAGAGCTGCTCCTACAGCTTTTGAGCTCCTCCGCAAGGGCTGTACACTCCAGGAGTGGAGAGGGGAGAAAAGTGGAAAGTCACAGGGGGTCATTAGCAAGAGCGCACCAGGCCTCCGTGGCTCTCCAGAGTACACTCACTCACCAACCTCAGGTAGCAACACACACAAGTCCCCTCATCACCACCCACAGGAGTCCCAGGGATTTTCTTAGGGACCAACTCTCAAGGGGACATTTTCAGGTGCCTGGTAGGTTTATGATTTAGGAACCCTGCTGACTTGGGAGCAACAGCCTGAGAACCTGTTGCCCATCCCCAGCCTCTGGCCTCGTCTGGCAAGCAGGCTTGTGGAGCTGCAGTGGGGAAAGGCTGACGGTATTCAAAAGCCCTGTCTTAGACTGAACACCTGGCCCAATCAGAGAAAACCATACGAAATGCACTTTTCAAAAATGATTGTACGACTTGACGAAAGGCAGAATCTTATTTCCTTAGTCAAGCAGGAAATATTATGGACGAAGGGTTTCTGAAGAGAGGGATGCCAGGGTCCGTCACCGCGCGTGGGGTTTCTCTCCCGCCAATACTGAGCGCTCGCCCAAGACACGGCGTACAGGTGGGCTCCAAGGAGGTGGACGCACACTCTCCAGTCAGTAGAGCGCAGCGCCCGGTGCAGGGCTCAATCCGTGAACCATGAGATCATGACCTGAGCTGAAACCAAGAGTCAGACGCTTAACCGACTGAGCCACTCAGGCGCCCAGAAGTTTGACTCTGAAGACAGACAAACGGACAAGGTTCACTTAACTCAAATTCCAAATAGCGAGAGTGGTTGATTTCGTCAATGCTAGAAAATCATTGTAAAAACAGGTGACATACTTCAAGTTTCTTCATGAATTAACCTTTTCCTAATCAAGGGGAACTTTACCACAGAACTACCCAAGTTCCTTGCAATCTGACTTGACAAGGTTAACCCACAGACGCATATGTGATTCTTGATGTAGGGCTGTGCAGACCCATTTCTATGTGGGGATTTTTTTTCCAATAAATACATTGGAAACTTTTCTTGAGATATGTGTCATTTGGAAAGACTGGCAGACGAGCTGGGCAGCTTCAAAATATCAAAAATAGTAAAAGGCAGGGCACGAGGGCATGAAATATACGCAGATACTTGGCTATTATATCATTTCCTACCCAAAAGCATACACAAATCTACTCTAACAAGGTAAGAGTCACAAAAATGTGCGCATGTAAACAGACCTTACCTACATGGTGCCATTTGCAGTCAAGAGAAAGGTATACAAATGTGGAGACGCAGGATTAAGTCCTAACGGCATAAAATGAGCTGTAGCAAACGCTGTACTAGGGGGAAAGTGTGCAAAACCTCCTGTAGCTATTGAGCTCACCTCAAGTGTTGCACGAATCTGCCTGACCACCAACCTTACAGAAGCAGTTCTTTCTCTGTAACTCACACACCACAGTAAAAGTGATTTCTCTGGGTTCCTGTGTATTTTTCAGTGTGTTAAGCACAACCTTGAACCCTGAATTACACCCTGGGACCCGTCAGAAGTTTACCCAGAGATGCTGGACGTTCTCCCGCGATGCAGAGAAGAGTCATGGTATGACAAGAAAAGGCTGAATGGCCTGACATGTACTGAGGTCCTCAGCTGCAGCTGCCAGCCGGCCAGCGATGGGGTCCATGGGGACAGAGACAAAAGGAAATTCTCGACGCTCTCGCTACAGCCACCCCAAGACATGCAAAAACCTGGTGCTTTCGTTGAGACATCTTTTTGTCTCGTGTGGAAATGTGGCATCTCTTAGATGTAGGACAAAACTATGAGACGGGCGCACCTGCAGACTCGACTCAAACTGCAAGACAAGTGAAGACATGACATCACTACTTAAGGCAGAAGGAAGGGAAGGATCAAAAACTGGAACAATTCAATGCAGGCAAAGGATAGCTTGGTGATTTTAGAAAGGAGTTTGCCTTTAATAATGGAAAAAGCGATAAAAGAAGCAGCTTCCACCACGAAGAAGAAGGACACGGTTTCCCAGAGTCCCCAGAGAGGATTGCAGAGAAGCAGGAGCTACGGTCCAACACATGTCAATCACTCCAACACAAAAAGTGAAAAACAAAAGAAAATCGCTTGTGGAGACAAAGTTGCCTGCACAAGTTTTTCATGCAGGAGGAGCCCTGTCAGGAAGGAAAATGCCACAAACATTTTTTCACGAGAATGACAAGTGAGCACCAAGATGTTGGGTAGGAAGGGGTGAAGCAGCTACCGACTGAGCGGATACGGGCGGGGGTGTGAGCAGGGCGGCTGGCTTTGTTAGGAATCACACCTCCAACTAGGACCCAGGGTCCTGAGAGGAGCAACAAGTTGCAGTGGCCAGTGTGTCCTGCTGCACAACCAGAGCCCTTGCCCTGGAGCAGTTCCATCCCGCTCTGTCCTCCAACTCAGGAGTACACTGAAAGCAAAGGAATGTTCTCTGAAGTTCTTCTGACATTGAGACAATGTCCACGGCCACCCAGACCCACGGGTCACCACCAAACGTGTCTTGGCGGCTCCATCGCTCTTGAGCGCAGCGGGTCTAAGCCTGTGGACCAAGGACCACGAGGACCTGTGAGGCTCATGACACAGGCACGTTACAAGAAGGACAGTCAATGCTACCAAAGAGAACCGCCACAGAGGGAACATTATGAAAGTCAGGAAGATGCCAAGGGACGTTACAAAAAACTCTGGGACAACCAAGCCCAACACAATCAAGAAATCCTTGCTAGAGATGACTGTCCATACGACGTGCGTGATTTCCAGACCTATGACACAAGCCAATCAGGAAACTCATGAATGACACTGGGCATATGGCAAAAAGAAAAAAAGAAAAAGGAAAAGGAAAAGAGTTGGGAGATGCAGGCATTCAAAATGCGTATCCTACAGAAGGTCAAGAGCACAGAGAAAAGCCCACAGAGAGGTCACAGAAGAAGACAGCACAGAGAGGAGATCTGGCGAAGCAGACGGAGGGCGAGAAGGCGGCATGGAAGTGGGCATCGCTGGAAAGCACGCTGCCACCAGGAGTGATCCGGCAGAGTCTCGGCTCCTTTCCCACATGGACCCTTCCATGACAAGGGCGCTGGGACTAAAGCCAGCAAGCTATGGAAACATTGGCCAGGAACAGAAAGGCCCTTCTGGAAAGCTGCACAGACAGTGCCCGCCTCCACCCCCATACCGCCAGGCCCCAAGGCCCAAGACAGCCCCATCTAGCGGGTCCCCCCCACCCCATGCATGTCTGCCTATCGAGTAACCCCGTTCGCCTGCCATGCACAGCCACGTCTGTGGCTGAAAATCGAGGGAGCATGCAGCCAGGCCGCCCGGGGCGCATGTGTGTCACCACCACCTAAGCGTTCAACAGGAGGAACAATGTGTGCGAGACTTGTGTGCACTTGGACAGCCTATCCTCACAGGGGCATAAGGGCAGTAAGATCTGACATAAAACGAATAACGTGTTGTTCCATAACCTGGCTTTCAAAAAATGACATTTCCTTCTGGCAGGCCTCTGTCCCCCGCCCAGAGAAAATGCCTCTCAGCCTACTATCACAGGCCGTTTCTGTAATGTAACAATGTGTCCAGACTGTATTAGGAATATGGATGTAAAACTGCAAGCTAGAAAAGCTTTGTAACCATGCATTCACCCGTGTATCTCCTAGGCCATGACGAAGCAATCGTACTGATTACACCAGGCCATCATGAAGCATTCACCCTTCATTGGTTACGCATGAATTGTGACATCCGTAAATACACAGGAATCTTTCCAATTCCTCCCATTTCTGATGCATAGTGCTAATGATACACGTAACAACAGCGTAGTGTGTCACCTGAGCCAGCACTGATGTGGGTTCTGATAGACAATTCATTCTAGAAACAAACGGAGAATAAACTTAGGGATCAATACAGTGTAGAGCTGTGCACCTATTTCCCTGTGACGTAAAACTGTTTCTCTAGCTTACTTGACTCGAAGAATATAGTATATAACACATACAAGATACAGGTGCTAATGCACTGTTTTTCTTTCTACTCAGGTTACTGGACAACAGGAGAGTTTGAACAGTTAAGTGTTCTGGGGACCAAACGTTATACATGGATTTTCAATTGTGGGCAGGGTGGAACCCCGAACACCAAGTTGTTCTACGGTCAGCTCTACTCATCCTTGGGGAAGAACGAAGCAAGCAGGACCTTTGTGAACAACAGAAAAGAGTAAAATAGAAATAGATTTTCTGTTTTAATTTTTTAATATCATTCTTTATTTCTTAGAGACGGAGAGCAGCAGGGGACGGGCAGAGTGAGAGGGAAGCAAGGAATTGATAGCAGACTCCAGGCTCTGGGCTCTCAGCTCAGAGCCCGTCTCGGGGGTTCCCTTGCCAAGAAAAAATTCATGACGGGGCCAAAGTCAGCCGCTTAACTGACTGAGCAACCTAGGAGCAGAAAAGGAGAAGTTTAGACGGTCCTTGTACACAAGGCATACGTGTTTCCCCACAGGAGTTAGTGACCAAGTTGCTCAGCAACACCCAGCACTAAGGGCCAGCAGGCAGGACACAGATTCAGAAAGAAAGGCCATCTTCTCAGAGAGCGAGGCGTATTGTACACGGATGGGGCAGGACGCCAGCATCTCTGCACAGCAGGAGGCGCCCCCCGACCCACAGCCAAGCAGCTGCGAGATGAGTGGGGCCGGCGCAAGGAAGACTGCAGGACTCGGCCCCTCCCCGAGTCCACCCGAGTGATGACAGGGTACAGATCTCCAGAGACCTCACAGATGGCCTTTGAGACAGGCAAGCTCCACGCCACAGTACCCACGGACAAGCAGGAAGAGGGAAGAGCAGGAAAGAGGCAAAGCCATCTCCCTGGCTTCTGACCACCGGACCAGAGAGCAAGCTGCTCTGTTCCCAGGAGGAGGCACAGGTGGGGGGAGGAGGGTGGTGGTCCGTGTGGAACTCAAAGAGCCCACACAGTCTGCCCAGATGGAGCTTCACTACAAGGTGCATGGAAAGGCGTCCGGGAGACAGAGTGGGGTGCATGAAGGAGAACACAGGGCAGCCGAACCTCCAAGGAGAATCGCCTCCTCGAGTCTGACCCACGCCGACCCATGGGACAAAACGGCCATCCGCAGCCGCCACTGTGCACACGTTCCCCCTATTCCACCGAACCACACACTCCCATGCCCTTCTATTGCTCTCCGTAAAACCACATACGTCTCTGGGCGAGGTAACTGCAGCACATACTCAGTGTTCAGCACCTAGAACAGTGCCTGCCACGCACTCCAGGAACAGGTGAATACTTTAGTGTATGCCTTGTACCCACACACGTAAATATTACACACGCTGCTTTTAAACATTACGTAATTCTGTATAGGATAAAAACGCACACTGTCTTGTGCTTTATGTGATGGGTGATATGAAGGGCTTGTACCTGTTGCCTAAAGCACGAATCTTAGAGCTCAAACCACACTTTAGAAGGAGCCTCCCTACCCAATGACGTCTACACTGCATCCATTCTTGTCTCCTCCCCCAGGCCACTATGCACACAGTACCAGCACCAGCTTTTAAAAAATTCAACAAAATAATGCCGGTCCTTCCCCCTAAGGACACAACGACCCCAGGCCCTTATCTGAAAAGCCAAGTCCTTACGGGGCAGTTTCTGTCCCAACACCAGCTGCCTGGTGCCTCACTTGGCTCCGCTTCTGCTTCCGTCGCTTAATACAAAACGAAGATCCTCCTGGACCCCAACTTTTGGCCCCGGAGTCAGACTGCTGGGTGGTGCTCGGTCAGCCTCAGATCCTTAGCGACTTCTCCGCAAAAGGCCTTTCCTGAGCCACCGTGCGCAAGTAAGCATTTCCTCTTAACCCCTTCACTCTTTCAGATACACTCTTTCAGATGTGCCTCCACCACCATCTCCGAGGAGCACAGGAGCCAGAACCAGGCGACCACAATTGTGCAGAATCACAAAGGGGCGCAACAAAGTTGGATGTTTCTGTCTCTGTAGATCATTCAGGTGCACCAACACAGAAACCCTTGTTGGGGGAGTTGCAATGTACACTTGAAGGGCATCCTGTCCCCAGTTTTCTTCATTTTCTGCATCTCCCTCCGTCTGCCCCTCCTCTGGCAACACTCTATGCCTCTCTAAAAAGTAAATTAAGCATTCACAAATTAGAAAACAAAGAACACTGATCAAAAACTCAAAGATTGTCAATTAAGCAATCCACTTCCTCTGCCCGCCCTGGCACAGGCAGCCTGGCACCACAAAGGTGCACACATTTGTGCACACCACAAAGGTGTGCAGGCACCTGACAGGGGAGGAGGGAGGTGGTGTAGTGACCATGGTCGCTGGCTGAGGGCAAACTGGAGGGTCATTTTAGAAGAACGATGGGTACTAGGCAAGGACTAGTGGGTTTTGTTTACTCCTGTAACAAAGGCTGACGACCAAAATGTTCACTATGACTTCTCAGTCTTTTCCGGCTTGCTCTTATAGGTGTGAGTAGTCTGTTAGTCAACCCATCATGAGCTAGGAAAGTTGATTTCAATTTTAAGCATGTTTGAAAGGCATGAGAAGACACTGAGGTAGTCAAAACTAGAAGGACTGAGACCCCAACAAAAGGGAAGCCCGCTAAGCCAACTCTAATGTTCAGGGTCCTTTCTCTCCTTCAAGGAATTTGAGGATTCTGACACGGGACTCAAAACCATAAACCCTGAGATCATGTCCAGAACCTACGTGGGATGCTTACGGGATTGATTCACCCAGGCATCACATTTCTATTCTTTTCTTTACTTTTTCTTTTCTTACTTTTCCTTTCCTTTTCTATCCTCTTCTCGTCTCTTTTTTCTTTTTCTTTTCTTTTCTTGTTTGTTTTTATTTTTCTATTGGACATGATGTAGAAGCATAGAGACTCTTCCTGTGTTTGTATTCCTTCAGCATTTCATCCCACACAACTCGAGTGCAGCGGTTATTGGGCTCAGTCAGGCGTGAGTGAGTCGAGACTGGGGCCCAGTCTTTGTAAGGTGCAGTGTGAGCTGGGCTCACGCTGTCCCCCACTCCCGTGTAGACCTCCAGGGTCTCCATTTGGAGGCCTGGCGTATTTCCGAGGACCCGTCCTTGATGCTAGGTCCCAAAGCCCAGTTATTTTCTCCACATCACAGTGAGATGATGGAAGGGTCAGCTTCTCAGGCAGTGCTTGCCGAGTGCCGGGCTCATTTTCTGTGCCTCCCTGTGCTGTCCAGAGCTCGGTTAGCTGCGACTTTCTGCTTGCCTTTCTGTTAGGTTTCCTTTGCAGCTCGTTGGTATCTTGCCTCCAATCCCTGAGGAAATTCAGAATCCTCACATGTCTTGAGGGAGAGAGAGGACTCTGAACATTAGAGTTGGCTCAGCGGGCTTCCCTTTGGTTGGGGTCTCAGTCCTCCCAGTTGTGACTGCCTCGGGGTCTCCTTGATGCCTTCAAACATGCTTCAAATTGAACTCATCTTTCCTAGTTCATGATGTGTTGATTAACAGGCTACTCACATGTATAAGAGCAAGCCAGGGAAGACTGAGAGGTCATAGCAAACATTTTGGTCCTCAGCATTTGTTACAGGAGGAAAACGAAACCAGTAGTCCTTGCTAAGTACCCGTCGTTCTTCTAAAATGACCATCCAGTTTGCCCACGCTCAGCCAGCGTCCATGGAGTGGTGATGGTGTCAGCCTCCCAGCTCCCCATCCCCCACCGCCATTGCCGCCCTCCTCCCCTGTCAGGTGCCTGCGCAGGGCAGGCTTTGTGGTGACGGGCTGGCTATGGCAGGGCAGCTAGACGAAGTGGATCGCTTAAGTGACACTTATTCTGGGAGTGTTTGATCAGTGTTGTTTGTTTTCTAATTTTCGTAATGTTTATTTACTATTTAGAGAGACAGAGTGTGTGGCCAGGGGAGGGGCAGACAGAGGGAGACCCAGAATCTGAGGCAGGCTGGGGGCAGGATGCCCCTCAAGCGTACAGGGTAGCCCCCCCAAAAAGGGCTTCTGTGTTGGTGCACCCGAATCATCTGCAGAGACACAACCACCCACCCTTGTTGAGCCCTTTTGTGACGCTGCACCATTGTGGTCGCCAGGCTCTGGCTGCTGTGCTCCTCGGAGAGGGTGGTGGAGGCACATCTGAGAAGAGTGTATCTGGACGAGTGAAGGGGTTAGGAGGAAATGTCGCTTACTTGCGCACTGTGGTTCCGGAAAGGTCCTTTTCCGAGCAGCGGCTCGGAGCTGAGGGCTACCGAGCACATCCTCCCAGCAGTCTGACTCCTGAGCCAAGGCCGGGTTCAAGAGAGCTTGGCTGTGGTGTGGCGATGGAAGCGGAAAGCGGAGCCAGGTGGAGGCACCAGCAGCTGGTGTTGGGACGGAACCTACCCCGCAAGGAGTTGGGTTTTCAGATAAGGGCCTGGGGTCGTTGTGTCCTCAGGGGGAAGGACTGGCATGACGTTGTTGAATTTTTTATGTTTATTTATTTTTTTTCAATATATGAAATTTATTGTCAAATTGGTTTCCATACAACACCCAGTGCTCATCCCAAAAGTGCCCTCCTCAATACCCATCACCCACCCTCCCCTCCCTCCCACCCCTCACACCCCGTTTGTTTCTCGTAGTTTTTAAAGTCTTTATCTTTTGCTCTCTCCCACTCATAAACCTCCTTTTTTTTTTTCTTCCCCTCCCCCATGGGTTTTCTGTTAAGATTTCTCAGGATCACACCTAAGAGTGAAACCATATGTGTATCTTGTCTTTCTCTGGTATGGCTTATTTTCACTTAGTCATCACAATCTCTCAGTTCATCCGTGTTGCTACAAAGGGCATATGTCATTCTTTCTCCATTGCACGTTGTACTCCATTGTGTATCTAAACCACAATTTCTTTATCATTCATCATTTGATGACATGTAGGCTCTTTCCATCATTTGGTAATTGTTGAGAGTGCGCTATAAACACTGGGGTACAGTGCCCCTATGCATCGCACTCCTGTATCCCTTGGGTATAAATTCTAGTAGTGCAATTGCTGGTCATGGTAGTTCTATTTTTAATTTTTTGAGGAACCTCCATACTGTTTTCCAGAGTGACTGCACCAATTTGCATTCCCACCATCAGTGCATGAGAGTTCCCCTTTCTCCACATCCTCTCCAGCATCTATATTTCTTGTTTTGTTTGCATTTTGGCCACTCTGTCTGCGTGAGGTGATATTCTAGTGTGGTTTTGATTTGTATTCCCTGAATGAGGAGCGACGTTGGAGCATCTTACATGGCCTGTTGGCCATCCGATGTCTTCTTAGAGAAGTGTCTATTCAGTTTTCTGCCCATTTGTTCACCTGGGTTATTTGATTTTTTGGGTGTGGAGTTTGTGAGCGCTTTTATAGATTTTGGATACTAGGCCCTTTGTCCGATATGTCTACTTGCAATAATCTTTTCCCATTTGTCCGTTGTTGCCCTTTTAGTTTTGTTGGTGGTTTCCTTGGCTGTGCAGAAGCTTTTTTGTCTTCCCGATATAAGGTCCCATTAATTTCATTTTTGCTTTTAATTCCCTTGCCTTTGGGGATGTGTCGAGTAAGAGATAGCTACGGCTGAGGTCAGAGAGGTCTTTTCCTGCTTTCCTCTCTAGGGTTTTGATGGTTTCCTGTCTCACACTCAGGTCCTTTGTCCATTTTGAGTTTGTTTTTGTGAATGGTGTGAGAAAGTGGTCTAGTTCAACCTTCCTGCATGTTGCTGCCCATCTCACAGCACCAATTTGTTTAAAGAGACTGTCCTTTTTTCCATTGATGTTCATTCCTGCTTTGTCAAAGATGAGTTGGCCATACGTTTGTGGGTCTAGTTCTGGGGTTTCTATTCTATTCCATTGGTCTATGTGTCTGTGTTTGTGCCAATACCATGCTGTCTTCATGATGACAGCTTTGTAGTTGAGGCTAAAGTCTGGGATTGTGATGCCTCCTGCTTTGGTCTTCTTCTTCAAAATTACTTTGGCCATTCGGGGCCTTTTGTGGTTCCTATGAAATTTAGGATTCTTGTTCTAGTTTCGAGAATGAATCAGGAGCGATTTTTGATGGATTGCATTGAATGTGTAGATAGCTTTAGGTAGTATTGGCATTTTGACAATATTTATTCTTCCAATCCGTGAGCACGGAATGTCTTTCCATTTCTCCATATCTTCTTCAATTACCTTCATAAGCTTTCTATAGTTTTCAGCATACAGATCTTTACATCTTTGGTTAAGTTTATTCCTAGGTATTTTATGCTTCTTGGTGCAGATTGTAAATGGGATCTTTCTTTATTTCTCTTTCTGTTGCTTCATTGTTAGTGTATAAAAATGCAACTGATTTCTGTACGTTGATTTTGTGTCCTGCAACTTTGCTGAATTCATGTATCAGGCCTAGCAGACTTTTGGGGGAGTCTATCAGATTTTCCATGTATAGTGTCATGTCATCTGCAAAAAGGGAAAGCTTGACTTCATCTTTGCCAATTTGGATGCCTTTGATTTCCTTTTGTTGTCTGATTGCTGATGCTAGCACTTCCAACACTATGTTAAACAACAGCGTTGAGAGTGGGCATCCCCGTCGCGTTCCTGATCTCAGGGAAAAGGCTCTCAGTTTTTCCCCATTGAGGATGATGTTAGCTGTGGGCTTTTCATAAATAGCTTTTACGATCTTTAAGTATGTTCCTTCTAAGTCCCGAACGTTCACAAGGGGTTTTTATTAAGAAAGGGTGCGTAATTTTGTCATAGGCCTTTTTCTGCATCGATTGACAGGCGGCTCTACGGGCTATGAGTTCTTATCTTTCTTTGTCTACTGTGATGTAACACGGTGATTGATTTGCGAATGATTTTGGGGGGGAAAAAAAACCCCACCCCAAAAGAGCCACCCCTGGGGCCCCCCCCCCCCCCCCCCCCCCCCTAGGGAAGAAAAATTTTTTGAGTAAGATTCCCCCAAAAGCCCCCCGCACTTGATCATGGTGGGTAATTCTTTGTATATGCCGTTGAATTCGATTTGCTAGTATCTTATTGAGAATTTTTGCATCCATATTCATCAGGGATATTGGCCTGTAGTTCTCTTTGTTTACTGGGTCTCTGTCTGGTTTAGGAATCAAAGTAATACTGGCTTCATAGAACGAGTCTGGAAGTTTTCCTTCCCTTTCTATTTCTTGGAATAGCTTGAGAAGGATAGGTATTATCTCTGCTTTAAACGTCTGGTAGAACTCCCCTGGGAAGCCATCTGGTCCTGGACTCTTATTTGTTGGGAGATTTTTGATAACCGATTCAATTTCTTCGCTGGTGATGGGTCTGTTCAAGCTTTCTCTTTCCTCCTGATTGAGTTTTGGAAGAGTGTGCGTGTTTAGGAATTTGTCCATTTCTTCCAGGTTGTCCAATTTGTTGGCATATAATTTTTCATAGTGTTCCCTGAGAATTGTTTGTATCTCTGAGGGGTTGGTTGTAATAATTCCATTTTCATTCATGATTTCATCTATTTGGGTCATCTCCCTTTTCTTTTTGAGAAGCCTGGCTAGAGGTTTGTCAATTTTGTTTATCTTTTCAAAAAACCAACTCTTGGTTTCGTTGATCTGCTCTCCAGTTTTTTTTAGATTCTATATTGTTTATTTTGCTCTGATCTTTCTTATTTCTCCTCTTCTGCTGGGTTTAGGCTGCCTTTGCTGTTCTGCTTCTATTTCCTTTAGGTGTGCTGTTAGATTTTGTATTTGGGATTTCTCTTGTTTCTGGAGATAGGCCTGGATTGCAATGTATTTTCCTCTCAGGACTGCCTTCGCTGCATCCCAAAGCGTTTGGAGTGTTGTATTTTCATTCTCGTTTGTTTCCATGTATTTGTAAATTTCTTCTCTAATTGCCTGGTTGACCCACTCATTCGTTAGTAGGGTGTTCTTTAACCTCCATGCTTTGGGAGGTTTTCCAGACTTTTTCCTGTGGTTCATTTCAAGCTTCATAGCCTTGTGGTCTGAAAGTATGCATGGTACAATTTCAATTCTTGTATACTTATGAAGGGCTGTTTTGTGACCCAGGATATGACCTATCTTGGAGAATGTTCCATGTGCACTCGAGAAGAAAATATATTCTGTTGCTTTGGGATGCAGAGTTCTAAATATAAAATGTGTCAGTCATCTGACCCAATGTATCCTTCAGGGCCCTGTTTCTTGTATTGACCGTGTGTCCTAGGAGAATCTATCCATTTCAGTCAGTGGAGTGTTAAAAGTCCCCTGCAAATGACACATTTCTTATCAGTAATAAGGTAAGGTTGCTCAAGTTTTATGAGGAATTGTTTCTATATTGGGGGCTCCTGTATTCGCGCATAACAGTGTAGAATTGCGTTAGCTCTTCCTGATGGATAGGCCCTGTAATTATTATCAAAGGCCCTTCTTCATCTCTTGTTACAGCCTTTGATTGAAAGTCTAGTTTGTCTGATAGAAGTATGGCTACTCCAGCTTTCTTTTGGCTTCCAGTAGCATGATAAATAGTTCTCCATCCCCTCACTCTCAATCTAAAGGTGTCCTCAGGGCTAAAATGAGTCTCCTGTAGACAGCAAATAGATGGGTCTTGTTTTTTTATCCATTCTGATACCCTATGTCTTTTGGTTGGCGCATTTGGTCCATTTACATTCAGTGTTATTATAGAAAGATACGGGTGTAGAGTCCTTATGATGTCTGTATGTGTACAGGGTAGCCCCCCCAAAAAGGGCTTCTGTGTTGGTGCACCCGAATCATCTGCAGAGACGCAACCACCCACCCTTGTTGAGCCCTTTTGTGACGCTGCACCATTGTGGTCGCCAGGCTCTGGCTGCTGTGCTCCTCGGAGAGGGTGGTGGAGGCACATCTGAGAAGAGTGTATCTGGACGAGTGAAGGGGTTAGGAGGAAATGTCGCTTACTTGCGCACTGTGGTTCCGGAAAGGCCTTTTCCGGAGAGGTCGCTCGGGAGCTGAGGCTGACCGAGCACTCTCCCAGCAGTCTGACTCCGAGGCCAAAGGCCGGGGTCAAGGAGGAGCTTGGCTTTGTTGTGAGCGATGGAAGCGGAAGCGGAGCCAGGTGAGGCACCAGGCAGCTGGTGTTGGGACGGAACCTACCCCGTAAGGAGTTGGGTTTTCAGATAAGGGCCTGGGGTCGTTGTGTCCTCAGGGGGAAGGACTGGCATGATGTTGTTGAATTTTTTGAAAGCTGCTGCTGGTTCTGTGTGGATAGTGGGTTGGGGGAGGAGACAAGAATGGATGCAGTGTAGACGTCATTGGGTAGAGTGGCTCCTTCTAATGTGTGGGTTGAGCTCTAAGATTCGTGTTTTAGGCAACAGGTACAAGCCCCTCACATCACCCATCACATAAAGCACAGGACAGTGTGCGTCTTTATATCCTTTACAGAACTACGTAATGTTTAAAAGCAGCGTGTGTAATTTTACGTGTGTGGGTACAAGGCGTACACTAAAGTATTCACCTGTTCTGGAGTGCATGGCAGGCACGGTACTAAGGTCTTAGACACAGAGGTATCTGTAGCATTTACCTCGCCCCAGAGACGTATGGGGGCGGTTTTACGTAGAGCAATAGAAGGATGCATGGGAGTGTGTGGTTCGGTGGAATAGGGGGAACGTGTGCACAGTGCGGCTGCCGGATGGCCGTTTTGTCCCATGGGTCGGCGTGGGTCAGACTCGGGGAGGCGGTTTTCCTTGGGAGGTTCGGCTGCCCTGTGTTCTCCTTCATGCACCCCACTCTGTCTCCCGGACGCCTTTCCAAGCACCTCGTAGTGAAGCTCCATCTGGGCGGACTGTGGGCTCTTTGAGTTCCGCCCGGGCCACCACCCTCCTCCCCCCACCTGTGCCTCCTCCTGGGAACAGAGCAGCTTGCTCCCTGGTCCGGTGGTCAGAAGCCAGGGAGATGGCTTTGCCTCTTTCCTGCTCTTCCCTCTCCCTGCTGGTCCGTGGGTCCTGTGGCGTGGAGCTTGCCTGTCTTTATGTCAGATCTTACTGCCCTTATGCCCGTGTGAGGATAGGCTGTCCAAGTGCACACAAGTCTCGCACACGATGTTCCTCCTGATGAACGCTTAGGCGGTGGTGACACACATGCGTCCCGGGTGGCCTGGCTGCATGCTCCCTCGATTTTCACGCACAGACGTGCGCATGGCAGGCGAAGTGGTTCACTGAGCACCTTGGTGAGGATTTGCTGTCTGGAAAGTGGGGTTGGGTCCTCACAAATGTGCCGATAGGCAGACATGCATGGGGTGGGGGGGACCCGCTAGATGGGGCTGTCTTGGGTCTTGGGGCCTGGCGGTATGGGGGTGGAGGCGGGCACTGTCTGTGCAGCTTTCCAGAAGGGCCTTTCTGTTCCTGGCCAATGTTTCCATAGACGGCTGGCTGGCTTTAGTCCCAGCGCCCTTGTCACGGAAGGGTCCATGTGGGAAAGGAGCCGAGACTCTGCCGGATCACTCCTGGTGGCAGCGTGCTTTCCAGCGATGCCACTTCCATGCCGCCTTCCTCGCCCTCCGTCTGCTTCGCCAGATCTCCTCTCTGTGCTGTCTTCTTCTGTGACCTCCTCTGGGCTTTTCTCTGTGCTCGTGACCTTCTGTAGGATACGCATTTTGAATCCCTGCATCCCCCAACTCTTTTTCTTTTTCTTTTTCTTTTTTTTTCTGTTTGCCATATGCACAGTCTCATTCATGAGTTTCCTGATTGGCTGTGTCATAGGTCCTGGAAATCACGCACGTCGTATGGACAGTCATCTCTAGCAGGGGTTTCTTGATTGTGTTGGGCTTGATGGTTTCCCCAGAGTTTTTTGTAACGTCCCTTGGCATCTTCCTGACTTTCATAATGTTCCCTCTGTGGCGGTTCTCTTTGGTAGCATTGACTGTCCTTCTTGTAACGTGCCTGTGTCATGAGCCTCACAGGTCCTCGTGGCCCCTGGTCCGCAGGCTGACTTAGACCCGCTGCGCTCCGGAGCGAGTGAGCCGCCAAGACACGTTTGGTGGTGACCCGTGGGGTTCTGGGTGGCCAGGACATTGTCCAATGTCAGAAGAACTTTGGAGGACAGTCCCTTGCTTTCAGTGTACTTCCTGAGTTGAGGGAGAGAGCCGGGATGGAACTGCTCCAGGGCAAGGGCTCTGGTTGTGCAGCCAGACCACTGCCACCTGGCACTTGTTGCCTTCAGGACCCTGGGGTGAGCTTCCTACACAGGGCCAGCCGCCCTGCTCACACCCCCGCCTGTATCCGCTCATTCGGTAGCTGCTTCACCCCTTCCTACCCAACATCTTGGTGCTCACTTGTCTTTCTCGTGAATAAATGTCGTTTGTGGCATTTTCCCCCCGACAGGGCACCTCCTTCTGCATGAAAAACCTGTGCAGGCAGCCATGGTGTCCTCAACTGATTTTCTTGGGTTTTCACTTTTTGTGTTGGAGCGGTTGACATGCGGTGGATGGTAGTTCCTGCTTCTCTGCAATCTTCTCTGGGGCGTCTGGGAAACTGTGTCCTTCTTCTTCGTGGTGGAAGCTGCTTCTCCTATCGTCTGGACCATTTTCAAAGCCAAACCCCTTTCTAAAATCACCAAGCTGTCCTGTGCCTGCATTGAAATGTGCCAGTTTTCGATCCTTCCCTTCCTTCTGCCTTACGTCGTGATGTCAGGTCTTCACTTGTGTTGCAGTTTGAGTTGCGTCTGCGGGTGTGCCCGTCTCACAGCAGTCCTACATCCACAGAGATGCCACATCTTCCACACGAGACACAAAGATGTCTCACAAATAGCACCAGGTTTTTGCATGTGCTGGGGTAGCCGCAGGGAGAGAGCTTCGAGAATTTCCCTTTCTTTGTGCCTCCATGGTCCTCACGCTGGCCAGCTGGCAGCTGCAGCTGTGGACCTCAGTACATGTCAGGCCATTCAGCCTTTTCTTGTCATACCATGAGTCTTCTCTGCATCGCGGGAGCACGTCCAGCATCCCTGGGGACACTTCAAACGGGTCCCAGGCTGTAATTAAGGTTCATGGTATTGCCCTTAACACGGTGAAAATGACGCAGGAACCCTGAGAAATCACTTCTCCTGTGGTGCTTGATGTACTGGAGAAAGGAAGTGCTTACCAAGAGCTGAGTAGCAGATTCGTGGATTCGTGCAACACTTGAGGGGACCTCAATAGCAACAGGAGGTGGTGCACACTACCCCCAGAGGACAGCGTCTGCTACAGCTCGTGTTATGCGGTTAGGACTTAATCCTGCGTCTCCACATTTGTTTGCCTTTCTCTTGACTGCAAATGGCACCATGTAGGTACGGTCAGTTTCTGTGTGCAAAATGATACGGTTTATCTTGTTAGAGTAGGTTTGTGTATGTTTTCGGGGAGGAAATGCTCTAATGGCCTCGTATCTGCGTATATTTCATGCACTCGTGGCCTCCCTTTTAGTTACTAGTTTTGATACTTCGTAGCTGCTCAGCTCATCTGCCAGTCTTTCCAAACGTCACACAGCTCCAGAAAAGTTTCCAATGTATTTATTGGAACAAAAATCCCCACATAGAAATGGGCCTGCACAGTCCTACATCAAGGATCAGATAGGCTTCTGTGGGTTCACCTTGTCAAGTCAGATTGCAAGCAAGGTGGTCAGTTCTGTGGTAACATTCCCGTTGATTTGGAAAGGGCTAATTTATGAAAGAAATTGAAGTATGTCACCAGCTTGTACTTGGATTTTCTAGAATTGCTGAAATCAACCACTCTCTTTATTTGGAATGTCAGTTGTTAAGTGAACGTTTATCCCCTCGTTTGTCCTACAGAGACAAAAGCTCTGGGGCGCCTGGGTGTCTCAGGGCGTTAGGCGTCTGACTCTTGGTTTCAGCTCAGGTCATGATGTCATGGTTCAGGGATTGAGCCCTGCACCGGGCTGTGCGCTCGACTGACTGGAGAGTGTGCGTCCACCTCCTTGGAGCCCACCTGGAGCCCTCCTGGAGTCCACCTCCATGGAGCCCATGTCCTGGGCAGGCGCTCAGTATTGGCGTGAGAGAAGCCCCACGCGGGGTGGTGGGCCCTGGCATCACTCTCGTCAGAGACCCTTCCTCCGTAATATTTCCTGCTTGACTAAGGAAAGAAGTCGTAAACTCGCCCTTTCGTCAAGAGTCCTACCATCATTTTTGAAAAGTCCATTGGGCATGGTTGAGTCTGACTGAGCCAGGGGTTCAGGCTCAGACAGCAGCTTTTGAGTACCGTCAGCCTTTCCCCACTGCCGCTCCACAAGCCTGCTTGCCAGACGAGGCCAGAGGCTGCGGATGGGCAGGAGGCTTCTCGGCCGGTTGCTCCCGAGTCAGCAGAGTTCCTGAGTCCTAGACCTGCCAGGCACCTGAAAATGTCTGTCCCCTTGAGTGTCGGTCCCTCCGAAAATCCCCGGGACTCCTGTGGGTGGTGAGGAGGGGACTGGTGTGTGTGATGCTACTTGAGGGTGGTGGGTGCTGGGACTCTGGAGGGCCACGGAGGCCTGGTGTGCTCTGGTAAAGACCCCCTGTGTCTCTCCACTTTTGTCCCCTCTCCGACCCCAGGAGTGTGCAGCTCTCGCTGCAGAGCTCCACACCTGCAGGGAGCAGCTCGTGCAGAGAGAGGAGGAGATCGCCAACCTGAAGGCGGAGAGAAACAACACCAGGGTCAGTAGGCGCACTGCCAGTGTCTTTAAACACAGGACACCATTCACTCCCCTTGTCCACATGTCCCCATGGAGTTGGCTGGGACCTATTGTTCTCAAACCTTGTTTGATCCGTGAGGAGGAGTAAGGCTATTTTAACACATTCGAGGGGGTGGCTCCCTACCTGGGAACTGAATTGAAGGGATTCAGACTTGGTTTTGCATTTGGTGAACTTGAGGCCCGGAATTGAAGGTGTTCTTGAAACACGGTTTTCCTTTTGCCTCTCCCGCCAGCTGCTGCTGGAACATTTGGAGTTCCTCGTCTCCAGGCACGAGAGAGCTCTTCAAAAAACAGTCATACGGCGACAGGCGAAGACTCCGGCCGGCGTGTCCAGTGAGGCGGAGGTGCTCAAGGTCCTCAACTCCATATTGGAGAAGGACAAAACCGAGGCTGAAACGGTGTGCCTAGCCACGGCGGGTCTCAATTTGTGCACATGCTGTGTGTTCTAGGCACCCTTTGTGTGTTTGTGTGACTGGAGTTTCCTTTTCATCTTCTTGAATTCTTGTAAGAAGACAGGTCTGTATGCTTAAAAAGCATAGTTGGTGGAAATGGTGTGTGTATCGGATTGGCTAGTACAAATCGCATAATGCAATTTATTTCGGGGAAGATTCGTCTCCAATGTAAAATTGAAAGCGGTTAACAAGCAAGTTTGTGAGCAGGAGCATCCGTGAAAAACCTTACCAGCATTGTGTCATGTTATTTGAGGCGCAGGGGATCTTAGGGTAACTGTATAGTAAGGACTAATGAAACACCTCTGTGTACCAACTCAATCCCTTTGTTTCCAGGTGAGAGAGCAGTCACGTGTGGCACTGGAGGGGTGTAGTTTCGTAGAAGAAGAATTAGGGGCCACACGCAGAGTTCAGCTCCAGACATCATCCCAGGATTTGATTGGAGGGGGTTTCCTTTTTATCCATTGTTTTTAAAACAACATATGAAGACTAGCAGTGGGGGCCCTCACATGTTGCTTCCCTTTCTGAGTTTCAAAGGTGCAGAGCCAGATGAAAGAGCTCCTGGCTACCCTGTGCACTCTCGTGGCCAAGCTGGAAGAGGACCTAGACATCTCAAGGAAAGACCTCATCCTTTCTGAAGCAATGAACACCATATTACAAAGAGATGTCCGTGAAGTGAGTGTCAGTTGAAATGGCCACGCCGTCGGCGAGCCAAACGTGGGGTGTTTGGTTCGCCTTGCCCAGTGTGTCCTTCGTCTCCCATGGGTTTTGAACGTTTGGAGTTTGGTAGAAGTAGCAGCAGAACGGGACGTGACTCCGGGGCCTGGGCGGGCTGCCTCCCCATCTGCGTGGTGGAATCTGTCCTCCCTGGGCTCTCCCCTGCCGAGGCCTGGCTGGCGGGCAGGCGGCGGAGTGGCCTCTGGTGTGGGGTGTGGGCCACCTGAGCTTGGCCCATGCCATGCTCTTGGTCCGTTTTGGGAACACACTCGGCACATAGGAACCAGCGTGGTGCTGCCAGGTCGTTTCCGGGGGCACGACCTTGCGGGGGCGGCTCTGCCAGGGGCCGTCACGGCCGCCTCTGCCGCCCTGCCCTCCTCCCAGGGGTTCCGTGCACTGGTCGTGGCGGTCAGAGTGAGCGAGGGGCAGCCCGCTGGTCCTGGTGTAAGGTCATGGAGGAGTGCGGCCACTTCTGCACGTGTGGTCGTCGATGGGCATCTGATCATTGTCACAGAAACTAGTAAGGGTAGGATGGTTTCTCTGTGCCTCCTCCTGTCACTGTGAGCTGCCCTTTGCGGACAGTCCCTGCACACCCCACCCCCAGCCCGGCAATGCCACCTCGGGAAGACCCTGTCAGACCCTCGAGGGTGTACGTGCACGAGCAGTCTGTTTAGTACCTTAGTGTGGGTGAGGTCGTGTCAGAATTTAAAACAAAAGTAGTTGCAGAAATTATAGAACCTGTTCAGTGAAGTTGTTGTTTGGCAGAGGTGGGGAGAGACCCCTCAGCAGAGTTCAATATGCAGAGAACTTAGAAAATCCTTTCTTAGGACTCATCACTTTCACTCTTGAGACTGCTGACATAAATTGCTTAGTAAACACGGAGGGCTGGAAGAGGAATCTTTCGGGTGTTGGACAAGAAACGCAGGGCAGGACGTTCTGGTTGCATTCGCAGTGTCAGATACCATGGGATACAATGTTGTCACAGGGTTAGGCTATAGAAGATGACTTCCAGTTATATGAAAGGTGGAGTTTGGCTTCCATTTGTTAACACAGCTGCTTCAACTTTGTGGTAATTGGATGAGATTTCATCCACCTTTTCCCCGGAAAAAGGATGGTTGTCTCATGGTGTGTGCCTCCAGAGGCAAGTCGCTGTTCTGTGGAAAGCTCAACGGTGTCCGGAGGCAACCGAGGTTGTGACTTCCGGGAGACTTTATTATCCGTTTGTCTTTGAACACATGGGAAAAAATAAGCCTGGGTAACTGGCCAGAATCCTGAGCAGCCTTCGCACTGTCGGCACAGAGCCTGACGCGGGGCGCCAACTCACAGAGCGACACCGGCTGAGCCACCCAGGTGCCCCGAGGATGCTACTTTTCTGTTTGTTTGGAAAATGAGGATTTCGCCCGGTTTTTGTGTCTGGAGTGTGTTAATGTGTCGTACGCTAATTCTTTCCCTGTTTTCCCTCTGAAATACCTGCTGTAGGCCCTGGCCCAGAAGGAAGACATGCAAGACAGGATCACTACCCTTGAGAAGCGCTGCCTCAGGGCACAGCACAAAGCCACCTCTCTGCACGACCTCAAGGATAAACTCGCAAACGAGATCGCAAAGAAGGACTGTCTGCATCGACAGGTCGTTGGTTTCGTTGAACTTCATTCCACTTTTATTAATTACAAGTCCAATTAAGGACCAAGTGTCAATTTTCCAGGTTTTTAGAGGATCTTAGAATCTGTGTTGACCAGCGGGGTTACTTCAACGTCCAGGGTTTAATTCTTTCGAATTTTATGGAAGCATGTTATGGGGCTCCCCTCCTTGATTCCTTCTTTGTCTTGTCTTACATGCACGTTACTCTGTTGCCTGTTAGCACTGTTTCCAAAGGAGCAGGGAGTGGCCGGGAATGTGTAGGCAGCTGGCCATTTTGGTTAGTACCTGAGATCGGGGGGAATGGCAGGTGCAGAAGCACAGTCTGGCGTGAGGATGTGAGACCCTGTGTTGTGGGAAGCAGCACGTCTCTTCCTTGGTTGTCTCAGGTCATCCGGCATTGAACAGGAAAACCACATCCAGCTTCTTGGAAACTGAGTGAGTTTGCCTGGTGTGTTTGTCAAATGTGTCAGTCGACCCAAAATGGTAATCAAAGTGAAATACTAGGAAGCCATTAAAATGACATGGAGGAATGCTGTTTGAGAGCACGTAACATGTTCCAAATCATGAGTGTAAAGGGCAGATTGCGAAATACTATGTGTACAGCATGTGATTTATTTCGGAGGGTTTTAAAGCATGATACGCGGTCTGTATATACACACAGAGCTATATGCACACAGAAGATGGAAGGAGTCTGTGGGAACAAACGTTAACCTTGCAAAAACCTCACCTTATACGTGATTTTTAAAATGACTTTATATATATTTTAATGCTTATTTATTTTTGAGAAAGGGAGCCAGAGTGAGAGAGAGAGAGAGAGAGAGAGCGAGCGAGCATGAGCAGTGGAGGGCCAGAGAGGGAGAGAGGGAGACGCAGAATCCAAAGCAGGCTCCAGGCTCTGAGCTGTCAGCACAGAGCACGAGGCGGGGTTGACCCCATGAGCTATGAGATCATGACCTGAGCCGAAGGTGGACGCTTAACCGACTGAGCCACCTCGCCTTCCCTAAAAGTCCTTTAACAAAAAATCTCATGTCTAAGTTTTCCACATTTACATTTTCCACGTTTTTGGTCGAGAGGGAGAGTGTTTTTGTTGAATAATGCTCCACTTCCAAAAAGAACTCAACTGGCATCAGGCATGCTCTCAGAAGCTCTGTGCTGGCTGATGTGCCCACCTCAGAATGTCCTATGTAGCGAGCCCTCGGACCCCAGTATAAATATGTTTACGAAGGGTTAGGACCGAACCCTTCTCTCCTTAACTCGTCAGGAAGAGCGAGCAAGCTCCTCCAGAAGATGGGTTTTCTTTAATGTGTGGGAACTTTGTCTTTGGAAAGACTTCTTTGAAGATACTGAAGAAGAGCAAAGAGTTTGGCAAGACATGTTTTGCGTAGTGAAAGGAGGACCAAGGCAGTGGGTGACTCCTTGCAGAAAGGAAAGGTTTACTCTGAAGCACCTACCAAACTGTTGGCTTCAGTCAGAACTACCAGTAGATCTCTGCATTTAGATTTTGTTTCACTTTATTAAAAACGGAAACGGAGAGAAGACTTGCTACACTCTGATGCTTTGCCTTCATTTCCTAGACTGCGGATCAAAACGGCCAGTTGGAAGAGCGCCTGGAGGTGGCGGAGCGGAAGCTGCAGCAGACCCCGAGGAAGGCCAAGTCGCTGCCCGAGGTGGAAGCCGAGCCGGCCCAGAGGGTGGCCACCCTCTGCAAGGTGGGGCCCCCGTTTCCTTCTGGGTCCCATAGGTGGGAATGTCATTTTCATGGCGGCCCGTTCTTGTATCTCATTTCTCACCGGTAACGTCGGCGTGCCAAAGTCCGCGAACCAGCTGAGATCTGTTTTCGGTGCTACTTTGTCTGAGGTTGGAATGCTTTTCAACGGCAGGCGCATCATCCCCAGTTTTGTTCCCTCCGGTTTTGTCCGACGTGTGCTGTTTGCCGTTGGCTGCATGTAAGACTCACTGCTTTTCAGAGTTACGTCAGCGACTCAAAGCTCAAGATAGTAGCCTTGGGCAAGAGAAGGACAGGGGTGCCTGGCTGGCTCAGTCAGTGGAGCTTGGGACTCTTGATCTCAGGGTCATGAGTCTGAGCTCCCCGTTGGGTGTAGAGCTTACCGAAGGAAAAACAACCAAAAAAGCATAGAATTTTTCCGAGAAATGAGAAAATCCTATCCTCTTTTAAACACAATCGTTTTTATTTAAAAAATTCTTAAACGTCAATTTATTTGAGACAGACAGAGAGGGCGAGCATGGGCACATACATGAGCAGGGGAGGGGCAGAAAGAAGGAGATAGAATGCCAAGTAGGCTCCATGCTAGCGGCACAGAGCCTGACACAGGGCTCGAACGCACAAACCTTGAGTTCATGACCTGAGCTGAAGCCAAGAGTCAGAACCCGACTGACTGAGCCACCCAGACACCCCTGTAAGAAATAAATCTTTAAGGAATTCACTCGGAGGTTCCACAAATAGAGTTGAGGAACGTGCTAGACACAGTCCCTGCCCTCCCAGCTCTCACAGCCCTCACCACCCACAGAGGAAGGCAGCAGTTGAAGAGGTAGTTTCCAGACATGATGTGGTCGGTGCTGGGATCGAGTGATGCACACAGGACGAGGGAGCACATGACTGGGCAGCCAGTCCATCCTTCCGGAACCTGGGCTGAGGGAACCTGTAGCAGGGAGCCTGTCGGTGCTTCTGTGTCACCGGTTCCAGTGCAGTCAGGGTCCCAGTGGGAAGGGGGGTGGGTTCGTCACGGGATAATGACCCTCAAGGCTGCCATCAAGTCGGGCAGGCGGCATTGGGCACCCACAGGCCCAGGCTCCAACAGAGCCTCTCCTCCTTTGTGATCTGCATGTCAAGTCTCCGTTTCTTTTCTCGCCTGTCCTCTCTCCTGTCCCTGGTCAGCCGTGTAGCCCGACCCTTTGTCTTTGGACAGTGTGCTGCTGAGGAAGCTAAATTGTTGGAAGTAACTTCCCAGCTTAGGAAGGCAGCACGCCTGTTTGCTCTTTCCGCTTGCTGCTTCCTCCTGTCCGTGCTGAGTGGACAGGGGTGTCTCCCGGGGGACGAGGCACCGTCCAAGGATCCGGGACCCGGGGTGGGGACGAGACCATTGCCCACCCCCGGTCACCAGCATGGAAGCCCACTGCTTCCCACTGGCATGCATGAGGCCTGTAGGGACTGTGAGCAGGCAGAAGGCCGCTCACAGCCTGTCGTGCGTAGGCACAGCGTGTGGTGTGGGGCAGCCAGCTCTTCTGACCCCGCTGTCGCCCACAGGCCGAGCAGAGGGGTGGCACCATCGAGGAAAGGCTGCGCCAGATGGAGGCCCAGCTGGAGGAAAAGAACCAAGAACTGCAGCGGGTACGTGTCCGGGCGGAGCAGCCGCGCACCTGGCAGTGGTTGAGGATGAGGCGCAGGCTGGGGGTGTGGGGGTAGGGAGTGGTCCCTTGTTTCCCACTTCTCCCCACGTGGACGCCAGGCCCCTTCTCGATCCCATCAGGGGTACGGTGCACTCTTGTGCGAGTTGGATGCTAGTGAACACTCCTAGCCTGTGGACAATGTTCTCTGGACGCTGGGGCCCCGTAGGCAGTGCCGCCTAGGGGTGGAGGCACCCGCACAGCCCACCGTGCCCACCAGCTCATTAGCAGCTACTCACGGTTGACGCGGGACCTCGTGGGTGTCCCTTGGCCATAGCGCAGGTACTGGCCTGGGGTAGGGCAGCCTAGAGGAGGGGTCTCCTTCCTTAGGACGTGACACTGAGGTCCTGAAATCAGGTCACGGGGCTGACCTTGGTCCCCACATCCTGAATTTCTACTTGAGATGTATAGGCACAGGTCGGGGTAGATGTTCCTTAGAAGAGGAATAGCGTCATCGAGCCTTGACGAAAGGGAGGCCCGTGTCCCTTGAATCCCCTGAGATTTTTCCCTGCGGGAGCTGGTCGGACGTCAACATGAAACACCCAGGAGACAGAGCAGGCAGCAGCCTCCCCAACTTGGGACGTCCATCCAAGGCCATCAGGTTTTGTTTTCACCAGCAAAGTCAAAACACTCACCCTTAACTTACACCAGAAACTCGTGTGCTTGGCCCTCAGGGTCAGAAAATAAAACATGAGTTTCCGCGGAGTGAAGCTTCTGATGCCAGCGTGACGGCTCGTGTTGGCCGACCCCAGCCCGCCATGACACATGCACACAAGCGAGCACAACCAGACGCTAGCCTCTTGGGCCGAGAATTCGACCTCACCTACTTAGAGAAGCACTTCATTGCCTTTAGGACTGTATGGTAGTTTGGAGGGACAGGTGTTGAGATAAGGATTCTATTATAACTGAGACAATTCCAAGGACACTTTTAAGCTGCTTTGCTTGAAAATTACTTGGGTGCTGATCCCTTCTTGTGGGGTGGCCAGGGTCTTTTCCAAGTGATGGCCGTTGCTGCGTGTGAGGTGTGGTGGTCGTGCTTTCTGTTGCCTGCTCCCAAGGAAAGAGGTGCCAGCAGGTGTGGCTTAGAGATGAGGAAGCCCGAGCCTGGAGGGACTGTCCATTGCCTAGCCTGCGGGTGTGTCCTGAGGGCTCTTCCTCCTCCCTGGGCCCCCCCGACTGCAGGGCACATGTGTACTCCGTACCCCACGGCCCTCCGCCCGGCAGGAGCCCCTGAATCCTGCCGGCCTGTCCTCGCCGCTTCTGTTTTGGGTTAATTCAGGATATGCGGTAGAAACAAGGTTTTAAACCATACGATTGATGAGAGTTCGATAAAACACAGACCCGTGAACTTGGCGGTTACGTTGGGAAATCACTTGAGGTAAATACAAGTTTCCATTACAAAACGTTCAGGAGATGTGTGAATTTCACGAAAAACAGGTGAAAGTCTTTCACACCACTGAATCTTTCCCAAAGGGGATTTTTTTTTTATCTTTCGGTTTTGTCAATGGATTCATTTCTTTCCCCCTGAGGCCAGATCCGAGCTTCTGTTTCCGCCCCGGAATATGCCTCCTCCCGTGTGTAATCACTGAACCCTTAAGAAATATGCTCTTTTCCTGCATGTACATCTGCCTCCTGAGCCCATCTGAGAGCTAATAATGAGGACATTCGTGAGGGCCCATGCGTGTTTTGTTTCCCAGAAACAAAGGGACCTGCTAAGTGATGACCCCTGGGAAGCAGGGTCCTGCGTTTCTGTGCCCCGCTAGGTCGGTGCTGGCAGTGACGCACAAGCACGCCAAAGAGTGCCGTGGGAAGGGGCAGCCGAGGATGGCGTGCGTGTGGGTCACACCGCTGGTCGTTCGCACGCCTGAGCCGGTGTTCGCACTTTGGCTTGAAGCCTGCGTCTTCTCTTTCAGGTACGTCAGAGAGAACTACTAAAGGAAGAGACTAATCAACATCTGTCCAGCACTATTGACAAGCTCCTTGCCGAATCTGACGAGCGTCTTCAGCGACATCTAAAAGAGAGAATGGCTGCTGCGGAAGATAAGGTAGGACATGAGAGACAGCGGCTGAGTGCCCCCGTCCTCACAGAGGAGACGCTCACGTTGTGATCCTGAGGAGCAGCGTGGAGCAGAGGCTAACAGCCACTGCAGAAAGTAGAAATGATTCTTTCACGCGGAAAAACTGCAGGCTGTTACCCACTGCCTACGTTAAGTTCCCAGTGTCCTGTGCCCGCCCGACGTATGTGTGCGGGAAGGTGCGTCTCACTGTCTAGAAGAGGAGTGTGGTCTGGGGAGGGCCCGAGAGTAAGTATTTTAGGCCTTTACTAACTGAGACGTAAGGATTAAGCTACTTCATGCAATCAAAGATGGGCCCACCGAAACAGCCATACAGCAGTAAATAACTAAGGGGAGGGCCGTGTGCCGATAACCCTTTGTTGATAGGACCGCGGTGGCTTGGATGTGGTCGGCAGGCCCTCGTTTGGTCCCGCCCCTAGGCTGGAACCTTCAAGGCTGTTTCTTTGTCCTGGGGAGCTAATTTCTACCTCTTTGTCCAGACGGGACCGGTATGAGTGCGCAGTTCGTTCAAGCAATTAAACCAGCTGAAAACAGTAGTACTCCAGTACCATCTCCTGCCTTCCCTCTTTTCATCTGGGTTGCAAAGAGTCTAAGCCTGGACTCTTACACCATCATAACGGACACACTTGAGGTGTAATGGGAGGGAAGCAGTATCATAGGATCTCTGTGAGAGAAGCTCTGGTGGGGACAGTTGGATGCGGACCTGAGACCTCCGGTTCTGGTTACAACCTTTGTCCCTGTAGATGAGCCCAGAATCCTCCCTAAGATTGTCACTTGGAGACACCAGTGAGCAATGCTAATTACACGACACACTTGTTTTGGGTAAAACCCATTATGAGGTGTGTTATTACACCCCACGTGAGGTTCTACCTTGATCGCTGGGGCCAGCCTTTCGGTAGAAAGTTGTATGTGAGATTGGAAGCATATGTACGAAACTTAGGTCAGGTTTCCCAAGTGACTGAAGCATCCCAGACCCTAAAAGCTAGTACAAACCAGTGTACCTGCTGCAAGTAAACTTAATGTTAACTTGTCATCACTTACAGTCCAACAGTGAATCCGTGAAGAAATTGTACATGGACAAAGTATGAGTAAAGGCTGTTACTGCAGTTTCACAGACAGCATTTCACTCTGTGGTCATGTGACCCGGTTCGTTGGTATGGCCATCCGGCTCCATGCTTGTCTGTGGTGCTGCGTTATTGTAAAGAGAAACGTAGGCATGCTCTAGCATGTGGAACGTTTGAAAGAATCAACACTAAAGGACTGTCAGTACCTTTCTCAGAAGTCTCTGTTAGGAGAAGTTGGCAATCTGAAAAAACCGTTACAAGAAACGCAGACTGTGAGAATGTATTCATCTCTCGAATCATTCAGTGATCGGTTGAGACTGGAAAGGAGCAGGTGACCTCTGGGGCTCACACTTCCTCCAAGGCGAGCCACCAATGTGCTTTCGAGCGGCCCCACGCTCGCAAGTCTGAACGGCACGCATGTGGCGGAGTTGGAGCCGAGCAGCCTATGGGGTTCAGATTTCTGAGTCCCTTCGGGGATTCGCTCAAAAGCTAAAATGTTCACGTAAACCGTTCGTTGAGTTGCAGCGTTGCCCAGCAGGAAGGTAACAGGTGACACGGGTGTCATCCCAAGGGTGCTCGCGGCTGCATTTGAAATGGTCAAAGAGACGGGTGATGTTAGTTTTCATGTAGCCCGATGCAGGCAACATGTTATTGTATCATGTAAATAGTGTAGACATGAAGGAGCTACTCTACAATGTTTTTCCACATTCAGTCCTTGCAACCCACGGGGCGTCTCACAGTTCCATCCCCTGTGGTCGGGACCAGCCCCATTTTGGGCGCTCAGTTAGCCACGTGCGGCGGGGTCTGCGGCCTGGGACGGCACTGCCTAGGGGGTAGTTGTGTGACCGAAGCTCCTCGTCGGTCTTGCTACCCTGTGCTGCGTGTGCAGACGTGAGGCTGGGCTGCAGAGGGTCCACGAAGGAGCACGTGCCTATTGCACAGAAGGGCTATTCCCCCACCGCCCAGAAAGTCCTGCTCCTCTCTACATAATTAGGAAGAAGTCCTAGTGGCTCCGTGTTTCTCCTCTGTAACCTTGCTATTCCCTGAGACCTAACTGTTCAGTAGGGTTTAGGACGTTCACTTGGTGATCCGGGTGTTTGCTGGAGGACTCTTGGAGAGGATGGTCTTGGGGTTTGTAAGTGCTGAATTTACCCATCGTGGTTATGATGGTCAGCATTTCAGCACACCTTGATGCGAGTATGTTTTCCATTTTTTCTTGAAGCTAAATGAACCTACAGTGTTGTATCAGTTTCAAGTAGACAGCATACCGTTTCAACAATTGCACACGTAACTCTGTGCTCGTCACCATCACTGTGGTCACCGTGTGTCACCATACAGAGTCCTTAGGGTATCACGGACCGTGTTCTCTGTACTGTGCTTTTCATCCCCGAGATGGCCTTATTTGATATCTGGATGCTGATGCCTCCTAATCACCATCATCTCTTTTGCCCCTTGCCTCTACTCTCCTCTCCTCTGGCCACTACCAGTTTGTGCTCGGTGTTGAATGGACTCTTGATGCAAAGACTAGTTAACCTTGCTTGCAGTGAGTGTCGTTGTCATTTGCTGCTTTGCAGGAACACCTTCTACAGAAGATGGAAGCACTGAGCGCCATATTAAAGCGGGCAAGATTGAGAGGCTCTTCGCTTCACCATAGGTATGACACTTCCCGGTTCACAGATCTGTTTGAGATGTGGCTGGGGGCGGCTTCCCTCTGTCACCAGTATGACCTGAACCAGCTCATGGTTCCAAAGTAGAACGGTGGGTGTGCTATGGTATGACCCGAACCGGATCAGAGTTACACACAATAACCCTGAGTGTGTTGTAGTCTGACGCGATCCATTTTCCAGGTACCAGCTAACTGATGATGGGGCAGGGCTGGGGGGACACTGCCCTTCACTGTGCCTAACATGAACCACCTCACAAACACCTATGTTAGCACCTGCTGTGTATCTTGCAGAGGAATCCTTTGGCCGAATGGGCAGAGGGACTGGATGTAGCTCAGGGAGCCGGTAGCTTCGTAGTTGGCAAGAGGGAGAAGTAAAACCTCCTTCCAGAGGTTAGGTGTGGAATCTCAGGAGACCGGGAGGCATGACAGAGCTCACAGCCATGGGAGGAGGAGTGGAATTTAGGGAAAGTTCTGTTCGTGTTTGGGTGGGTTTATTTGCGGCCTCCCTCCACCGAGTGTGGCAGTGATGGTGTGGGGCTAGGAGGGGTCCAGCGTGCCAGGTTCGGCCCAGCATCCCTGGAAGCTATGGTCCCTTCCGCAATGCCAGTGGGGTCACCATGGGAGTGCACACGTGGCCATGGTCGTGAAGGTCACCTTGACATCGGTGGGGTTAGCGCAGTGCTCGCAGTTTCTTATATTTTTGAAAACACTGGAGAATGACAGGTAATCGCTGTAACTCTGTTGGGACGTTGGTGAGTCGCCTGTGAGGGAGTGGGACAGCCGGCTTGTGAGCTGCGTCCTGCAGACAGTAATTGTCAGCAAGGTATTCAAAGGTTTGCTTGCTATCTTTGTAGGAAATATGTACCATGTGAGAGTCATTCTGGTGTGACAGTGCCTCGAGTAGCTGACTGGGCCCCCTTAGGTGCAGGAAGCAGGCTCCTGCTCCAAAGGCAGGCCCCCTCAGGCCTCACTGGGGTCTCTGCGGCTGCCGACGGGGGCTTCGGGAAGAGTCGAGGGTGTGCTGTGCTGTCCTTGTGAAGCCTGCTTGTAGAGAGAGAAGTCTGGGTGCAAGAGAGTCCCAAGCGGCCCTCCCATGACCTACGAACTACTGGTGGCACAGCAAATGTGTTTCCAGAGAGAGAAGCACACAGGAAGGTCCGGGCACAGAGCGGCCTCTTGGTTGGCTGACGGAGATCCTCACCAGCAAGACACCAGTGTGCTGAGTGTCACCATACCAGGGCTTGAAGACGGGTATGTGTGAGGAGGCCAAGGGAGCAAACAGTGGATGCGGTGCAGGCCACTCGAGTGCACGTTGGAGTTCTCAAGGGAAGGGGCTGTGCAGGCCCCTGGAGGGTGGCACCCTGGGGCAGTTGCCATAAGAGGGACGTCCACGCCCGTCACCCGCCTGAGGTGAGCTGGCCAAGGGGAAGGATAGAGAGGATCGCAGTGCTCCCGTGGTTGCGGAGGCATTGGCCGCGGTCACAGGTGGCCTTGTGGTCAGAAGACCCCGGGCAGGAGACCGGCTGAGGAACAGGGGTGTTTGATGCCGTCTCACAAAGTGCACTCTCGTGTGGTGGCAGAAGAAGGCTGGTGGGAGCTGTGTCGCCGTGAGCGGCCGGGGGCCGTGGGGACGAGACTGAGAAGGCGGCAGGCAGGCTGGACAGCTGAGCCCTCCTGGCACGACCTCACAGCCACGTCTTCTGTTTGTGTCCTCCTCTAGCAAGATGACATGGTCTGGGTTGCAGAGGAAAAGAAAGGTGACGGACCAACTTCCACACGCAGGCGGGGCAGATGGGAGAGCGCTCTGGGATAGGACTGGATGCAGGGTGGTGGGGTCGGGAGCCAGGGAGCCTGAGATAGGGTGTCAGAGTCAGGGGACACACACGAACCTCGGAGGAGCCACGAACCATGCCAGGTCCCATGCGGGGTGGCGTGTGTGGCTCTCCCCGATTGGCGATGTGTCGTGGCCCCACAGCGGTGAAGCTAGACCACCTGAGCTCAGGTGAGCAGTTGTTCTGGGAATGGGGGGACCAGAGGAAGGGAAGATGGTTGTGGCCAGCGGGCAGTTCCGACTTGGCTGTCTTAGAAACAAGCAGTACCCTGAGGCAGCACGTGTCAATGACGTTTCTTGAAAGGCCGCAGAGAAGAGCTTGAAGCACCACAGAGGAGACGCCCTGTCGTGGTGGCTCTGTCTCCAGGCCACGAGGGGTGACGCCAGGGGCCCCCTCTTTAGTTGATGTGAATCAGATGGGCGTGTTCTGTCTCCCGAGACCATAAGGATTTGTGAAATGGAAGGCAGCCTCTCTTCTTTTCCAGAGAGCGAGGAGCCACTGGACTCCCGTGCAGGGTTCAAGTGTGGAGGGTGAGCCCGTGGCTGAGGCTGGGCACGTGGGCTGGCGGGCGCTCCTTCACAGCTGCTGCCCAGAGCTTCGTGCCCAGAGCCTTTGCTGAGGGGAGCAGCTGACAGCCCTATTAAGTGACTCTACCCTAGGGGCTCGGGGCTCCATGGAACTTCTCTGGAGACTTCTGTGGCCAAGGGGGACATTTGTCTGTTAGCCTAACTGCACAGAGGCCAGAGACGCTTTTGCCTTGGAAACACCGGGTGCATTGCCACCTCCTGTGTACGGGAGCTGCGAGGTGTGGTTCCCGAGGATCCTGCCGCGGATGCCCCTGGGGTGCCCGATAGTGGCTGGTGGAGGAAAACCTGGGGTCACCTGGCATCACAGCAAGGGCCTTGGCACACGTGGGCCGATGGCAGGTGAAGGCCAGAGGGACGTATAGGAGTGCTTTCCGATCAGTTGGGCAGGAGGTGGTGCAGACACGCAGGATGACAGCTTGACTGGGGGCAGGCACTGCTCCACCTCGTGGACGTCTGGGCCGCGGGGATGCGTTGCACCTGCTGGGCCCGGGAGACCCTGTCTCCACAGGGCCCGGCTAGCGGGCTTGCACTGGAGCCAGGGGCAAGGATGCCTTCCTTGGAGACCTTTTTCTGTGACCTCATTTCCCAATTGACGGGTTCTGGCCTGGCGGACAAAGTCCACTTTTCTTTAGATAACAACCTTGGTGTGTGTGTGCGTGTTTGTTTGATTGTTTTCCTCCGTATTTCAGGCGGACGCACGTCAGCAGCATCCCAGCTTCCAGGTTCCGTCCGGCGGAGAGCCCCACGGATGCCAGCAGCAGCAGCAGCAGCAGCGCGGTGTTGCGGCACCACCGGAAAGGCCGTGTGGCCCGTCTGCGACATGAGCCTTCCAAGGCAAGGACCTCCATCCTCTGGGGGCTCTCGTGGGACCCACCTGCCTGCTCCGATGTCACCTGCCTTTTCCTCTGTCTGTGAGGCTCTTCTGGAACTAAAGAACTGATTGGCTGCTTTCTCTTTTCAGCTTTCCCCATTCTTCTTTTGCTGCCTTAGAATTTACTTTTGAGAGCTTTTGTTCTTTCTTTGTATAAAGTAGCAATGTGGATTAAGATAGGACCTAGTGTTAAGCACAGCACAATGCAAATTAGTAAGGGTTTGAAACGCTAATGAAGGTTAAATGAACACGTGTATTCATCCTGAAACAACAAAGAATTCACCTTTGGAGTTTAAGTACTTTTGTCCTTTGTCTCTTCAGCTGCGTATATTTTTATATATTTGTGTAAGTTTTGAGCACCTGTAGTCATGGAACAAGTTTGGTGCAGACATCGTCCCAGAGCTAGGGTGCAGCATGACTGAAAAACCCAGATGAGGGGCGCCGGGTGGCTCAGTCGGTCCAGCGTCCGACTGCTGATTTCTGCTCATGTCACGATCTACGGGTTTGTGAGATCGAGCCCCGCAGCCCCGCAGCCCCGCATGGGGCTCTGCGCTGACCGCGCCTAGAGCCTGCTTGGGATTCTCTCTCTCTCCCTCTCTCTGCTCCTCCCCCACTTGAAATAAAACAAAGAAAACAATAAATAGATAAAAAGTTAGAGGAGAGGCCTGCACCCCTGTGTGTGCACCGTGTAGTGAGGGGAGACCAGCAGCGAATGGGAAGTAAAAGGTGAGATGTGTGTTAGTTATCTATTTCTGTTTGACAGATGATTGACAAGTCCCTAGATGGGCACCTGTGGATAGCCCCAGAGTCCACGGGTGGCTCTCTGGGCACTGCCCAGTGTGGCAGTGGAGAGAGAGAGACAGAACTGGCAGAGACCAAGCGGTCACGAGGTGGAAGGAGCTCAGTGAGCCAGGTGCTCAGGGAAAGGGAGACCGGTGGCCTGGTGGTGCTGGGTGGGGCCAGGCAAGGTGGAGGCCGAGGACCACGGTGGTTTGGTCCAGGAGCCCTTGTGCTAAGGCCCACTCGCCCGAGTTCCAGAGTCTGTGTAGACACAGTAGGGGCAGATTTCTGGAGGACTTGAACTCTGGTTGGGAGCAGAGACGCGGTGCTAGCTGGAAGGAGACACAGGGTAAAAGTTCTGTGGTTTGTGTTCTGTTATTTTGTTGTCTTGCCCTGGAGGGTCTGTGGTCAGTCGTGGCTGGCTCGTGTTGTTTCTCCTGTGTCTTCATTTGTCAGTAGATAGTGGGGTTTTGCCCCAATAGTGAGAAATTGTCGCTAGCGTATCACTGCATAGTACAGGTGGATACGGGTATGATCCAGATAATAATTTGTAAACGAAGTGTTTCTTCAAAAGGGATAAGGCACTGAGCATAGATGAACGGAAGCTCGATACAGACAGCATGCTTTGCGGTGCCGACACTCGTGTTCAGGACTCCAAATCTCATGGGCTTACTGAGCACAAGTACTGCCTTCTACACTGAAGCTCAGGACTCCTACAACGTGAAGCTGTCACCTGCCCCTAAGCCCGTTTTTATCACGTACCTGCCCAGGGCACCCTCCTGCAACCAGCACAGTGATTCGTGAGAGGTTGTCAATCAAATTCTAGGTCAGGATTTCACATTCACGTCCAGCAGGGCATTAACAGAGTGGGTTTGTTTGGTGTTATACAAGGTGTTGCGGGAACTTCGGCATCCCCTAGGGCGATACTGTAAAAGTGTAACTTGGTTTTCAACAAGGAGAACAGTTACAGGAAAGTTTAGAATAGGCACCTGTTAGATGTCTTTGTTCTACAAGATGCCATGTTTTAATAAGTTGTGTATGTTGTCATGGGGTTTTACGTCCCTGAGTGATAATTGGGAGTGTCTCTGGTAAATGTCGAATAGCCTATTACATTCAGATGTGTGGTGGAACAAAGGTCTGCGTCCAGTCGTGGTTGTTTCTAAATCTTCTCTCAATTATATCCATCTTGTTGTTCTCTTTAAAATATGTTTGCTCGTTTCGTCTTGGAAATTGTAGCTTCCAAGTGTGCGGTAAATCTGATTTCTCTTCCTTTCTTTGCATGCCTCTGTCAGCCTAGTGATGTAAGGAAGCATCGGAGAAAGCGAAAGTGTTTCGTAGTGCAACCTAGCTGTGTTTGTCTGTGGTGTGGGGGAGAGTGCCCGTCTCTTCACGGTGAGCACCACAGCTGGGTAAGGACGAGCGGCTGTCGTGTGCGGGGAAGTACAGGAGCCACTGGGAGCTCGAGCGCGGCGTGCTGTTTCCACGGTACCTGCGACGGCCACCAGAGCTCGCCGTTGTCTCTCGTTTGTGTCTTGCTCGCTGCGCTGCGAACTTTGTTCCATGAGACATAGAAGTTTCTAGGAAGAGAAATTAATGAAGCAGAGCCGTAGAGTTTCGATTTCGGGATAACCACTTTTGACAGCCGTAGCCAGCAGCATTCAGAGAGCTCTTAGGGTTCGCCACCTGGTGTGTGCAGTGGTTTAGGATCCTGTGACCTGGCCCTCACAGACATCCCCGCGAGCCACAGCTTGTGTGGTTAGCCCATTTCCAGATGTGCAACCAGAGCCTGAGAGCCCGGGTCCTGTGCATGAGGACACTTTGCAGGGCAAACACTGGCCACGACACCACTCTGCCACATACCCCATCTTTGCTCGGGCGCCCTTCTCCCATTTACGGTGCTCCTCGCCGGGACAGGACACCTCCTGTGTCCAGAGGACAACGATGTGGGTGTGCCCATCCTCAGGGGAAGCGCCGTGCCTCGGGACGGAACCCTCGACCAGAGAGTCCGCCTCATAACTGGGATGCCTTGCTCCCTGGACCGGACCCCCATCCCAGACCTTCCCAGCCATGCGCTGACAGGGCCGTGCCTCTGCTACAGAGCTGGGCGGCAGCTGGGGGAGCCCCTCCACGGCACAGACGGTGTGTCCGTTCAGTTGAATTCTTGCGTTCAAGTGCCAGTTCGGTCACTGGTTGTTTTGTGACCGGGGTGTATTCATCACCGTCTTTTTTTCCTGCTTTGCTCTCCTGGTAAGTGAGGACAGCGCAAGGTTCATGGCCCTTGGGGTGTCCACACACTGCCCATCGGCGCACGGTCCTCAGAGGTCAGGAGCTCACATCGGCGCCGGGGCACAGAGCACGCCCTGCATTCCGGCTGGCTCGTGCTGCCTTTTCCTCTGTAGCAAGACTTTCTCAAGGAACAGAGGGTCATGTGATGAACACCCAGGCAGGACGGCCTGCTCCCGCAGCTCACTGATGGCTACTTGGAGGGCTCTTTGGAGGTTTTGGGGGATGAAGTCTAGGTGTACGGGCAGCGGGTGTCAGGTCCATGCAGACAGGGCCAGCACGGGCGTTGCACTTCCCAGCCTGGCGGGAGCCTCCCGTTTTGGTTGAGACTGAAATGGCCCATAGGCACAAGTCTGGCAGGACCCAGTGCTGGGCGGGGGCCTGTGTGTGGACTGCGCTGTGACACAGGGGAGGGTGTGCTCCCGGAGCCCTCCGTCTCTGCTCACCTCATAGCCTGGTCGCTAGTGTGGCTCCCTGTCCTGTTCCCTTTTGGGTTTGTTTTCTCCACATCCTTGCTTCCACCTGGGTATGACATCTACTTGTGTTGAGTGAGTCTGACCCTGTTTGGTTTTATGTGGATAATTTGTAGCCTGTTAAGGTAGCCTTTTGTTGTCTGAGGATTGTCAGGAAATCAGGAGAGGAGGCAGGTGTTTTGGAGCTGTTGGTGAAGCTTGTGTCTTCCCTGAGCTCAGCTCCACTTGGTGCTGACCGCCATGGGTGTCCCGAGCCCCATGCAGCTTCGGAGGTCCTGGTACAAACCCAGTTGGCTGTGCCTGTCTCGCCAGTCCTACACGTGTGTCTCGTGAGATCCGGCCCTGCCTCACCACCAGGACCTGTCAAGGGTCATAACGCTGGCGGGTCCGTGGCCCCACGGTCCTTTCCAGGGCCCACAGCCACATAGCCGCAGACCCACAGCCTGTCACAGAAGGAAAAATGGAGTCTGAAGGGGTTCATTTGTCGTGACGGCAGCCAAGGGACACTGTGTCTCCACCGTGTCGAGCAGACTGTCCGTAAGCTGCAGATGAGTCCGTCAGTTTGTAACATCAACCGAAATGGCCCCGAGAAGCAGAAGTCAGACCCGAGTGTGGGGTCAGGGGGTTGGGTGCCTTGTCACTTTACACACGTCCCCGTAGATTCCAGCCTTGCATCGCTACCAGAAGTGACAGTGGATTAGGCCACAAGCTCGCTCCACTTCCCCCAAACAAAGAGCTTTGGACAATCGTGCATGGGAGGGCTCCGTGCTCACCAGGGTTTGCCCTGAATGGCGTCAGGAAACAAACACCTTCCTTCTCAGCTGGCCGTGGTATATGGTGACATGGTTTGGGTCTCCGCCTCTACCTTCTGTGGCCGGGCTCCTGGTGGTGCGAGGTCCTGGGGAGGGTACACCCCTCGATGCAGATGGGCTGGGGGTCTCAGTGGGCCCACTGCCCGGACGCAAATCCACCCTTTCGCCTGGCGTTAGGCCGATCCTAGGAAGTCGGTTTGGACGCTGCACAAAGCACAGCTCATAGCTTTTCAAATGAGTTGCTGGCTATGATTTCAGGGCTGTGTGCTCCTCTGTCTGGGTGCACGGTGAACTCATGTCACTCTCCTCTCCACCCCACAGTTGCTGCCTTTGGAGGAAGAGTCACAACATAGCACGGCAAGGACACGATGTGGACCGTCAGCTCCTTCTTCCCAGAGGTCCCTGAGCTTGGACAGGCTGCAGCAAGGGGCACTGCACAAGGCCAGCCACGAGGACATCAGGGCCGCCACAAAGTAAGGGGCACAGGCATCGTAGGAGACATGCCTGTGCGCTGGTTTTCAGCTCTGAGAAACCTTTGATCTCTACATGGGGGAGAAAGGGTCGGAACAGCGATTCCAAAGAGAGGCCAATGAACCGAGCTTACGGGCACGGCGTTCTTGGGATACCTGCCTGGGTGCCCTGGGTGTGGCCAGCAGAGCAAAAGGCAGGTGGGAAAGACCAGAGTCTTGTGATGCTGGTGGCTGTAGGGCAGCCTCGTTTGCTCAGATCCTACGCACCAGCCGTCCTGAGACCTCCCTTTTCCTCCCGGTGGATCCTGGGTGACATGCTCCCTAGGGCTCCTCCCCTGGGCCGCACTGTGCCCTGTGGGGCTGTCAGGAGCCATGCTCTCTTACCCCCACCCCCACCAGGCAGCTCCAGCAGCCTCTCTGTTACTCGCACCACATCCTGGGGTGGCTCAGGTGTGCATGTCCTCCGTGCTCCCGGGTCACAGCCAGGGAGGGGTGCCGAGCGTTCTCAACCCAAGGTGCTTGGACTCCAGATATACTTGGGAGGGAGAGAGCGTCAGCTCCCAGGGCGCAGCCCTCCCTAGAAGCTGGGGGATTGTGCTTCTAATCACGTGGGGCGGTGTGTCGTGTGACAAGCACGCGTGGAAGATGCTCTCCTGTGCGTCCCCCAGATCCCCGGGCTCTCAGGATGGCCCCTTGAGCAGCCTCAGCAAAACTAGCAATAGCCAGGACTCACTGAACAACGCCCCCAAGAAGAAGGGCATCACAAAATCCATCCGCTGGTTGCTCACCAGAAGACAAAAGGTCCACCCCAGCCACGCTAGCGACGAGCCTGCATGACCAGGTTGGTGTCCCCTGCGTGTTTCCAGCGTGTGGGTGGTCTTACTGGCCTCATTCCTCTAGATCCGTGGTCTCTCTGCCTGCAGACCCCTCCCCGTGTCGGGAGACCTCACGTGGCTGTGGACACCCCCCACCTCCCATTTCATCACGCTGCTTCCCCACAGCCGCTGAGTTGGAGCCACTGAATTGAAAACCCTTCCCAAGGTGCCCTGGGACTCCGCAAATTGGGCGGACAAGCTGAAAAACACCAAAAACTTTAAAAGAGAAGCATTGTGTTTCTTGTCACCTTGCTGAGCACTTTTCAGCTGTACCTGTTTTTCAAGCAGTAGCTGTTCGTTTGGTCAATAGACTCTATAGCTGCAAAGCAGTATTATGTCCTCCACGGACATAAAAAGGCCTCCGGGGCCTTTTGCTCCTGGAACCGTGCTGGGAAAATTCGGTCCCTTAGATGTTGCCAGTGTCTTTTCTTCCACATGCTTATACTTTCTGTAATGAAAACATTAAGATTCGTGGTAGTGCCCTCTGGCTCTCACACCCACTGCTCCCAGAAATGTGTATGTCTTGTAAGTCCAGAGGTCACACAATTGGCCACAACATTCCACTGTGTTTCCTACGTTTATTTTGTCATCTTCGGGAGGTATGGTTTAAGTACTTGGTCATATGAGGACAGCGTTTATTGAGTTGTTTGCCCCAGCATTTGATTCAGTTTCACAGAGTGTGTGTAGGTGACTTTCTCCGGGGCTGAGATGTTCAAATCGCTGACTTGGGTTCTGTGTTACCATAGGTATCACGCAGTGTCTGAGAGTGGATCATACTGTGGTCTCTGTGGACATGCATGGCCAGTCCCAGAAACATACGGTTGACCCTTGGACAGCCAGGGTTTGAAGATCAGGTCCACTTCTATGCAAGTTATGTGTTTCCATCCAGTAGAGTATTGTAAATGTATTTTCTCCTCTTTATGGTTTTCTTAATCACATTTACCTTGTTTTATGAAGGAATACAGCATATACACGTCACTTATAAAATATGTGTTAACCGACTGTTTCTGGTAAGGCTTCTGGGTACAGTGGGCTATGAGGGGTGAAGTTCTCAGGGAGGTGGCGGTGAGGTAGAGCCCCATAAGGCTCCACGAAAGGTGCCTAGTGTTGACAATGTCCGCCTCAGGAGAATGAGTCTCAGAGTCATTACAGAGTTATTACAGAGAAATGTAGTAACGATGTGTAAGTGTTTTAAGCGTGTCCATGTGTTTGAACAACTGTTATTTTACCTAGTGAAAGACCTTGGAAATGAACTGGGTATATGTGTTTCCTGTACTGTGTACTTCATTTTAAATCTCTTCACAGTTGACAGAAGCAGTCTTTCACCAACAGTAACTAGTGAATCATCTGGGGATTTTTCGATGTCTCCTAAAGCAAATGCAATAGTTATTACTTTGCATGAAAGTGAGGTGTCCCGTCACAGTCTCTTAATATGCTGGGGAGTCTTTTCAGGTTTCTCTGATTTTCAACTGAGTCCACAAAGCGGGCTTTGCGATTAGAACTGAGACGTTTGTGTTGAAGTGACAAGGTGCCCAGGCTCGGGGCCAACAGTGTTGTCTGACGGGAGGAAGGTTTTCCAGAACACCCGGAGTGTGCAGCTGAAGCATAGGCTTGGGGCACACAGCGGAGATCCTTGTCCTGCATTACAGGGTGTGGATGTGATGGAGAGAGCTTTCGGCAGCCACCGTGGCCATGGGTGTTTACTGTCGGCAGAGGTGCTGGTTTGGAGGAAGGACCCGGTGATTCGCTGGGTCCTATCGATTGGCCTTAAAGAGGATGCCAACAATCGCGTAGACGGTGGAGTTCACGGCACGTTGATGGCCTTAGATGGGACCTTCGATGTCACCGCCCTGGCGCTTCTGGTGCAGATCCCGACCCAGAACACACAGGTGACACCGGGCCGTCTGCACCCGCCCACTGCTCCCCTGCTGGAGACCCCGCAACCTGTATTGGAGCAAGGCAGCGCGTAGCTTCACCGCACAGCTAGTCCTCTCTCCCCAAACCCGGTCTGTTTTGCGCGGCACGGAGTCCTCGGTGCTGCCTCCTCCTGCCTGAGCTCTGCCTGTCCCTTCCCCTCACAGGCTCGTGAGACTGGCGTGCATTTAGCTCTTATGTGGAGAGAGAAATACTCTTACTTCGTGTGCCACGTGGAAGTTTCATGGCTTCTGTTTCTGATTTCCCTGTGGAATTCTGTTTGACTCATGGGCTCAGTGGAGAATCAGGAATCTTGTGATCCTTCTACAGAACACTGTACACCTTTGGGAATGCCCTCAGTGTCCCCACTGCAAACCCCCCTCCACGGCACCCTTGTCTAATTTCCCGGAGAGCATGGACCCCTCTCCCCAAAGGCCCATTCCTGTGGGCTTCCTGGGGGGCTCAGATGATTCGGCGCTCGACCCTTGCTTTGGGCTCAGGTCATGATCTCATAGTTGGTGGCGTCGAGCCCCAAGTCGGGCTCCGTGCCGACAACTTGGAGTCTGCTTGGGATTCTCTCTCTCCATCTCTCTCTGCCCCTCCCCTGCTCATGCTGTCTCTCTGCCTCTCAAAGATAAGTAAATCAAGCCCATTAATGGACTCCACATTAACATGTCTGATTGAAAATACACTATTAGGATTCAATGGGTATTGTTTTGAGTTTGAAGTCTTGGTTTCGACGCAATTGCAATATGTTGTCATCCTTTAGATTGACATAACTTTTGGGGTGTTGGCTCGTGATTTCAGGCTCGTGCTATCTTGGAATGGGAGTTGAACCACCTTTTGGTCATGGGGACTGACCAAAGGGTTGGTGAAATAAGTTTTCAGCCTAATGATATCTAAATTTGCGTTAACTGTTGAGTATTATATTTGGGGATGCCTGGCTGGCTGAGTCAGAGGACAACGTGACTCATAATCTCTGGGTTGTGACTTTGAGCCCTGTGTTGGGGGTAGAGATTTCCTAAAAGTAAAATCAAAAAAAAAAAAAAAAAGGAACGTAGATTATTATGTTTGTAGGAATCACGTACCAGACTACTCTTCCAAATGCGGAGATAATTTTACCTTACAAGTTAAGCTTAGCTCTTAATTTATTAACAAATGAGCTTTGGGGCGCCTGTGTGGCTCAGTTGGTTAAGTGTCTGACTTTGGCTCAGGTCATGATCACACTGCTTGTGAGTCTGAGGCCAGCATGGGGCTGGCTGCTGTCTGCGTGGAGCCTGCTTTGGGTCCTCTGTCACCCTTTCTATCTGCCCCTATCTCACTCACACACAATCGTTCTCTCTCTCTCTCTCTCTCCCTCTCTCTCTGAAAATCTAACAAACAGGGGCGCCTGGTAGCTCAATCATTTAAGCATCTGAGTCTTGCTTTTAGCTCAGGTCATGATCTCACACTTCGTGAGTTTGGGCCTCCCATTGGGCTCAGCGGTGACAATGGGGATTCTGCTTGGGATTCTCTCTCTCCCTAGCTCTCTGCCCTTCCACAACTCATACTGTTTGTGTCTCTTTCAAAAAGAAATAAATGTACCTGCAAAAACGTAAAAAACACCCAAACCAATGAGCTATTGAGAAACCAATATTTTAACAGAGGTGAGGAGTTTGGTTTCTTTCCTTTTGGTATTTGACTTTTGATAGTCTTGAGAAGTATTTTTCACATCATAACACGTTGACGGCAGCCTGGCAATAGAGCCTGTAAGTTGCGTTTGGGGGCGCCCGGAGGTCTCTCTGCAGTCCGGGGCCCTGTGCTCTGGGGGAGGGTTACAGTCGTTTATTTAAGAAGACACGAAGTGTTGATTTCTCCTTATACAACACCAGGACTGATTTACTCCCACACCACTACTTAAGACTGTCTTCATTGCCATAAGAACACTCGAGTGTGACGAGAATAGGACACGTGAAAGGGTGCGGTGGGACTGTCCTAGCGTGTGGCACTGTCCGCAGCTTAAAGACTGTTTTGAAAACAAAAAGGTAGTATCTTCTATAGCAGGAAGGTGATTTCACAAAGACAGTGCGGCAGGTCCAGTCAGCCCAGGACTGTCCTGACCTGTGCCCGGTCAGGGTCCTGGCACAAATATGGCCCTGCCTCCCTTTACCGCCTGGGGCAGCCGTCTGGGCAGGGGGCCCCCAATGGCTGTCAGGAATGGGGGTAAGCAGCTGTAAACAAACTTGCAGCGTGAGGTCATTTTAAAGGGCTGGCGCCCTTACTATATATTTTTGGTTTTTATTTCACAATGTGTCCTGTAATTTCCCAGGATGATGATAGAAGCTTCAGGAGGGCACCTTCTTAGAGATAGCAATGTAGATCAAGACACTCTTGACTTACCTGCTGGGTCAGCAGAGACTCTCCCTGCAGGCTTCTGGGTCACTTCCTCTCTGTCCCCTATGCAGCCAGAGAAGATGCTGCTGGTCTGTATGTGACGTGCTGCTCTGCCCCAGCCTCTTGGCGGAGGTATGGGAGGCTCTTGGGTTGGAATGTGAACACTGATGGAGAATGGCCGACTTAATATGTAACAAGGCGTTCAGATGCTGTGGCATGCTCAGGCTCAAATGATCTAAGGTTACTCCTCACTTCTGCTTATCAAAGTTTCACAGTGAAAGAGATTTTTTTAACTTTTCTATCTGATGGAATATTAGCGTATTCTCTCAACTACTACAACTAGGCATCGTGGGTGTCCTCAGAGCGTTGGACCAGCCTCAGAGCGACACTTGCAGAGCTACGTATGTGATGGGCAGCCCTGGCCCCTCTTTCACAAGATGGCAGATGGACACGGCGAAAGTGTTTTCATGGCCTCTACTGCCCCATTGCTATTTGAGAGTGAACTCCCGGGGACTCCCCCGGCTGCTTGCGGGTGGAGAGAACCCCACTCAGAAGTGCCCCGGGAGCCCTCAGTGGTTGCTGCTGTGGTTTAGAATGTGTGTGGCTGTATTTGTGCCCTCATGTGCTATTTTAAGACTAACCGCATGCTGCATTTGCACGCTGCCCCTTGTGTTGCTTGGAGCAGGCATAGTATCTGCACCACAGAGGCTGGATTCAGCCAGTCATGTCTTAATCCTGCCGACGCCTCCTGTTGGTGAGTAGAGGGCACCGTCCATGCAGGCCACAGTCGGACACCCTGTGTCCTGTCTGCGCAATGTCCATGTGAGCCAGGACAGCCACAGCAGGCTCACTTAGGGACTTTCAGAAATACACAGACACGCAGACGCACATAGACAGACTCACACACACATACACATACACGCACACACACACACACGCACATGCACACACACACACACACACACACACACACATGAGCTTCTCTACACCTGCTAAGAGGATTCTGGTGTTTGTGTGCTTACACTTAAAGAGGTTGGTGTGTTCTCAGTTTTTCCGGAGAAAACTGTATTTCCACTCTTTTCGTAAAAAAAGAAGTTTGGCTTCAGTGTCTGCTAATGTCTTTTGTGGTAGGGAGGCAGGATTGCTGTCGGAGCAGTAGGAGATTTTCCAGGTCTGAGCTGGCCTTCCCGGTCGTTCGGGAGCAAGTGGCACTGGCCTTTGCCTGGTCTGGTGGAGCTCCTAGGTCAGCAGGCCCTGGCTGGCTTGTTTTACGCACACCTTCTTGAAGGAACCAGGCCCAAGAGGATTCTAGTCCTCACGTGAGTGACGCTGGTGGCCTCTCAGTTGAGAGATTAGCTTCTGAAAGCGGAAGCACATTGCCCTCTGAGGGGCTGAGTTTGAACTTGGAGATTTCGGGTGTGGGCCCCGGAGCCCAGCCCTCTTCTCCCTGCTCTGAGGGCCTCGGGGGGTGGGCTTTGTTCTGCTCTCATTCTGTTTTCCTGTCTCAGCCACAGTGTTTGATTGTTGGGAGCTCCTGGCTGGAGGCCAGGTGGAGCCTATGACACTTGAACTTAGGGTAGTGAGTTTGAGCCCCAATTTAGAATGGAGATTACTTAAAATCCTGAAAAAAAAAAAGAATAGTTGATTGATTCCTTCGTCTTGTTTTTTTTTAATTTGGTAACTTTCAGTCTTAAGCCAGTATGAACTCAATCGAATGATTCTCATTGGTCATGCAAAATGCTTCATATTTTCTCTAGATTCTCAAATCTCTTCAGCCAGGAAGGTCTTTGGGGAGGGGGGGCACGCGCTAGGCCCCACCTGGGGCCCTGGAAGGTGCTTTTCGGGCTGATGTCTTAAGACTGATTCTTTCCTTTATCTTGCAGTTTACCCACACTGCTTCTACCGATGGTCTTGCAGCACGCAGAGCCCAGCAGTGACTACATTTGAAAACTTCAACCAGATCTTTCATCTGTTAATCCTTGTTATGTGGACCCTGAGATATTTTATTACAGTATTTAATTACTGACAAATTCGTGAATAGGATCGAGAAACTCATTTAGCATTTAATGTTTCGTACATTTCTGTAAATTTGTCACTCCCTATAGATAGTTCCTTACTTTCATGTATATCCGGGCTATAAATATCCTTTGGAATCAATTGATGTTCTTATATCTCAGTTTAGTCTTTCAAGTGTATGTACTATCATGGTTGTATGTATAAATCCTACGACAAATACAGGGCTTTTATAACCTGTGCATGTATTGTAATTATCATTGTTTAATTGTTTGTTAAGAAACCCTGACAGAGAAAAGGATTTTACCACGTTTGTAAAATCACCGTGACCCAGCCCGCGTTATCCTTTACGAATGTCCCTTAGCTCTACAACCATGGTTTTGATATAATCAGACTTAATTTGCAGCCATTGTCATTGTATTTTAATGACTCGCCTTAACTACACTTTTTCTAGCAAGCAATGCTTTCTTCTGCAGTGTGAACAGATTAAAAATATCTGGTGTTAACTATCAGCTAAAGAAACTTGGAGTGGAAAGCTGATTGAAACACTGTGAAAATCTCCCAGGGCCGGAATGCTGTTTCTGAGCCTGGTCCCCGGGGGCCTGGGCAGTTTGCCTGCAGTGACCCGCACAACCTGGGAGCTGAGGCCCCAGAAAGCCTGGGTGGGGCAACCTGGCCACCTCTTCCCCGAAATCCTGCCCACCCCCTTCTCCCCCCGCCAACCCGAACCTTAGACCCCTGGCAGCAGAACTCTCAGAGGACCAATCAGGGTGCACTGGTCTCCCACCTCGGGCCAGGGCGCTGGGTGCTCAGCACAGAGCAAGATGCAAGATCCTGGAAACAATGTAGTGCAACTCTAATAAAGGCCTTATTGTTCTTACGGAAATCAGCTGTTTGGATTTGTTTGTAAACAAGTTTAAGGAGTGGACCTCATTCTCCATTTGTAGATTTTATTTAATTTTTTTATGTTTCTTTATTATTGAAAGACAGAGAGAGAGACAGAGCATGAGCATGGATGCTGCAGAGACAGGAGAAGACACAGAATCCGAAGCAGGCTCCAGGCTCCGAGCTGTCTGTCAGCACGGGGCCCGACGTGGGGCTCGAACTCACAAACTGTGAGATCATGAGCTGAGCTGAAGTCGAACGCTTAAGTGACTGAGCCACCCAGGCGCCCCATCTCCATGTGTAGATTTTGAGGAGACAGCCATTTCAGGTTATACAAGTAGCCAACGTAACTTATAATTTTGAGGTGGCATATAAAAAAGCCACCCAGGGATGTGCTCAGATCATGGTGCCTTATTTCTTATGCAGCTGGTACAGAGACAGAAACGACATGTCTCTTTACATGTCGTTTCTGCTTTTCATTGGACGTTTGACAGTTTCCCTGTGCTTTTCTATTAATCTTTTGTGAACTTCCTGATTGTATGCCAGAGTAGGTACCGCCTACTTTGAACTATTTTTATCACGGTATTATTTATTGCTGGCTTTCAAGGCAGTAGTGGAGCGTTTCCCACTGCCAATAAAGACCAGTGAGAACAAGCTGCCATTGACTTGAGAAGTGGCTGCCGTGGTTTTCTCTGGTGCTCGGGGCCATGAAGGCACTTCTGCCACGTGGAAGTAGTAGTGTGGAAAACCAGCTGGTAGAATACCACAGCTGGAAGTGGAAGTTCAGGACAGGGGTGTCCTCCACAGGAGGGCCAAGTGCCCAGACCCTAGGGTAGCGGCCCCGGAATCCGTGCAGCCGGGGGCCCAGGCAATAGGCCAACAGGGCAGGGCGACTCTTCCACGGTCAGGGCCAGCTGAGGCTGCTCTTCCTCCAGGACCCCAGGAGACTGGAGTGTGTGCGTGTGCGCATGTGTGTACAGGCGCGTGCTTTCCACCCAGTCTCCACTCCTCTTCCATCCTCTGTGTGGGCTTTCCTGTCCTGCTGCTGTCCTCGCAAGGTCCCAAGAAGTGCCCAGGGCTGCATCCTTCCCCATCGTCTCAGCCCCTGGAACCCACTAGGCTGCTTCTCCCGAAGCTCAGACCCAGTGCTGAGTCTTACACCAGCCGGTGTGGCAGGCGGGAGGGTCTGCCCTCACCGGGGGCTGGCAGCCACCACCAGGCCAACTCATGAGGCTCTGGCACAAGATCCCTGTCGCTCAGGCGACTCTGGGACGGTTCCTTCCCTCCCCGCCACGGAGAGCACATGGCCATCGGGTTGGCGGATGGACACCTTGACCCGTGGTCCGTGTGTGGTGGGCACAGCTGACGATCACTGGGTTTCATCTTCCTGGACTGTCTCTCCTGCCAGGACTGACCGGCTACTCCTCTGAATGCTGCGTTCCCTTTTTGTGGAGTAATCCTTCCCGTCTTTCTTCCGTTAGGGCGTAGTTCGGTTGTTGTCTTCCTGTTCAGAATCTGTGCTGGCTCATTTTTTATTTTTTATTTTTTCTGCACTTCCTAGTCCTTAGTGTTAAGTGTGAGATTTGGAACAACGGAGTGCTTCCTTGCTTTTTACATGTAACACTCTGCTCTTCCCCACCAAAGCTGGGCAAGCCTTAGGCATCTGAAAGTTTCTGGAAACAGATCAGTTCACCACAGGTACATTAAGTTGCAGATGTTTTATTAAAACTTGATTTGGTGGTTCCACCTGTGCCTAAAAAACAAATGTCAGTTGAGAAACAGACCAAGCGCCGAGCAGATGTCGAGAGCTTTCGCCTCTCTGAGAACACTCCTTAGCCATACTTGGTTGTACTCACTCCACACTGAACGTCCGCGGCTTGCAGGCCTTTCCACAGTCCCACCAGGTTCCACCGAAGACCCTTGACTCCCCCGCTGCTAGAAACTCCTACTGGAGGTCACTAAACCCTCATCACTGCTGCCCTTCAGGTCCTGTCTCCAGTGTCACATCGTGTGATCTGAAGGTAATTGTGGCTTCACGTGTTCTTCCTCGCCTATGGCTAGCTGAGCCCTCAGCCCCCCAGAAGGGTGCTCCGTGGTCCGGGGAGTGATCTGTCCCCATGTCCTCTGCAGAGGGGCAGCAGGCACATGCGCAAGCGGGGTTGTTTCCTCCTTCTTGCCGATATGGCTTCACTTGATGGTGTTTCTCAAGATCTCCGAACTCTGCTCTCTCTTACCTTCCTGTCGCTTGACTCCTCAGTGGGAACAAGTGGCGCGGATTCTGCTGTTTCTTGTCCTTGTCTTCCTGTTGCACCTTTTCCAGTCCTGCCTCGAGGCCAGCGCTGTGTCTTCAGCCACCGTTGCTTGGGCAGAAACTGGTGGGGGGCGGGGAGGCTGCGGCCTGCCAGCCTCGCTGCTTGCTGCCCACTGTCCTGTCCTCCCTCAGTGTACCTTACCTGCCGCCTCTCATAAGAACATCCGTCCTTGCACCTCCCCTCCTGAGGACCGCAGGGTGGTGTCAAGGTCCTCCGCTTAGCTGCACCTACAAAGACCCCTTTCCCAAATAAAGTCACATGCACAGGTTCCAGAGATTTGGACATAGATGTGCCTGCAGGGGGCCCACTGCTCACCCCACCTCCTCAGTGCACCTGTTTCTGGAGAAGGCCTGCCTTGTCTGGTCCTGTCCCAGAGCCATCAGGGTGGGGAGGGCGAGCCCCACCCTCCCAAGGGAAGAGGACTCTCGGGTCACAGGAAGGGCCCTGGACTGTCCAGGAAGACAGCAGAAGACAGTGGACAATGGTCAGGAGGACCTCTGGCACGCATCGGGATTACTTCCAGTTGATCTTCTCTCTCGAGTGTGCCGAGCCTCTCCTGGCCACGGATGTGTGTGTGCCTGGTGGGTGGGGGGGCTCTGCGTTGGTAGAAGACACTTTCAGGGACTACTGAGACAGAAAGCACTCTGGACAGGTACTAGGACGTGTGGGGAGACAGTGATGCAAGAGGAAACCATCCTGCCCACACGTGAGAGGAAGCAGCATCAGGCCTGGACGCCAGGATGCCAGCCAGGCTGGGCTGTGGTGAGGGCCAGGTGCAGGTTGGCCTGTGTCCCACTGTGCCGCCTCCAAGGCCTCCGTCCGCTGTGAGCCATGGGCATGGTGGCCGCCCACAGGGTTTCGGGGACACGTACCGGGACACATCCAGCAGTTAGAGGGTACGTCGGCCTCTCCTGCGCAACCGGCGGCCACCGTCCCACTGGCTTGGAGTGTCTTCGGTGCATCCGGCCAGCCATCCTCAGAGGAGGCCAACAGAACCTTTCTCCCCTGGCGCTGGGGGGCGGCCCACAGCTTACACTCCAGGCCTCAGTGCCAATGGCTCTGGTTTTCAGGCCACGATGCTCTAAGAAAATTAAGTAAAAGCTATTTTTAAACTTATAATGAGAATAAAATAATGGAAATTGCTTTAAAAATTCTTAACTAGGGGTGCCGGTGTGGCTCAGTTGGTTGAGCGTCTGCCTCTTGATCTCTTCTCAGGTCATAGTCTCACGGTTTGTGGGGTTTGAGCATGGCATCGGTCTCTACGCTGACAGCACGGACCCTGCTTGGCATTCTCTCTCTCCCCTCTCCCGTTCACGCGAGTGCTTGCTCTCAAAATGAACGTAAAAAATATAAAATTAACAAAATATTTAACTTGTAATTAAAGCGGTGACTGAGGGATTGTCACATTGCACAAATAGAGGGTTGAGGGTGTCTTCGTCTCCAACACCTTATTTTCTTTTCCATTTATGTTACCTTTTAAATTTTGTAAAAATTGTATTCATTGTGAGAGGGACAGAGAGAGAGATAGAGGAGGAGGGGCAGAGGAGCGGGAGAGACAATCCCAAGCAGGTTCCTCACTGTCAGCACAAACCCGACATGGGACACAATTCTCACCAACAAAAAGATCATGATGTGAGCTGAAATCAAGAGTCAGATGCTAAACAGACTGAGCCACGCAGGTGCCCCTAATTTCGATTTATTTTTTAAAGATTTTAAATAACGTCTGCACAGACCCATGACCCTCCTACAAGAGTTGCATACTCCCCCGAGTGGCAGCTGAGTGACCCTGGTTTTTTTTTTTTTTACTTTTTCAAATGTTTTAATGTTTGTTTATTTTTGAGAGGGAGAGAGAGACACACACACAGAATGCTACTGGGGGAGGGGCAGAGATACAGGGAGACATAGAATCCAAAACAGGCTCCGTGCTCTGGGCTGTCAGTATAGAGCTTGACGCAGGGCTTGAACTCATCAATGATAAGATCATGACCTGAACCCAAGTTGGACACTCAACTAGCTGAGCCACCCAGGGGCCCCTGTTTTTAACGTTTTGCCCAAAGTGCCACCACCCTCATTATTTCAAGAGAAACTGTGGTTGCCCCCACCTTGGGTTTTACTCCCCTCCCTACCCCATGTGATCCTATTCTCACCGTTCCTCCCCTTGCTTCCCTACAAACTCATTTGTGGCCAGTGTGAGCCCTGGCAAATCCATTTCAGATTTACCCGGTGGCATCTAGGTAATAAAGCGATATGTATTGCTCAGCCACGTGGATTGCAAGGAGGACAACACAAAGGGCTCACGGTGCCACCGTATGTCCCAGTATTTACACGTGCACTCACCCACCGTCTGGGAATTCGACGCCCTGGGTTAGGTCAGGGTATGCATCAATGATTAAGTGACCATGTGGGTTGATGCTGGTGGAAGATGGGTGATGCACTCATGAGGGTTTACTGTACATCTTCCTTTGGCATTTGTGCAGAAGTTTCTAGGATAGAAAACATTAGTGGTTGTTTAGGGATCCCCTCCGTGCGATAGATGGTCTCAGCCTGGAATGACTGCTCCCTGGCCCTCACTTTGGAATGTAAAGTAGCCTGGGATCGAACTTTGAGCTGCACTGGCAGTGGAGACATGTCTCCTCTCACAAATCAGCATGCAAGTGCTACATCACGATTCCATCTTGACCCTGCTTTCACATTTTGATTCGTGTGACATCAGGATGTGTCCTACAAGCAGTGACATCGTAGACTTGCTGAGAGGTGGCCTATGATGACATCAAAGTCGCGATGGGAGGTAGGTGCTTCGCTACAACTCCCTTTGAGAGGTGGAGTCTAAGGCCTCCCTTTGAGCCTGGGCCGGGCTCAGTGATGTGCTTGACCAAATGGATGTGTAGATGGGATGCCGGGGACCCTGTGGTTCTTGGGTGTGACAGAGTGGTTCGTGGATGTAAGTGGCATATGCTTGAGACTGGCTTGTTTCTAGGGAAAGAGGGCACTTTGTTTCTCTGCTCTGTAATGTCTAACCGTGGGGTGCCTGTCGAGGCTGCTGTATCATTTCTGGGAGTGGGTGGGGAGTCGGTGGCTTGACGGATTGGTGTCTTGATCTCTGGGCAGTAAGCATTACTGTTCATTAGAATTGCAGCCGGCTTCTCCCTTTGCTCCCAGAAGCTCCCTGCTTTTCATGCAGACAGCATTCCCTGTGCTGTGATTGTCTCCCAGCTGCAACACGGTCCCTCCAGAGAGGATTACTTGGGTTATTTATTTATTTATTTATTTATGTTTATTCCTTTTTGAGAGAGGGAGACAGGGTGTGAGCAGGGGAGGAGCAGAGAGACAGGGAGACAGAATCAGAAGCAGGCTCCAGGCTCCCAGTTTACAGCACAGAGCTGGACGAAGGGCTCGAACCCACAAACCTCGAGATCATGACCTGAGTCGAAAGTTGGACGCTTGGCCTAGTGGGCCACCCTGGTGGCCCTTTTGTGTGTTGTGTTTGCATGTGTGAGTACACGTTTAACTCACAGTAATAGAATTTATTACTTGTAGCAAAGTCATCATTTACAAGGAACAAACACTGGAGGCCATGAGGAGATGTATGCTGGCAGGTTGCAGCAGTGATTTCTGTTGGCACGAAGAGAAAACTTTATGCAGCTACAAATCTTTGGAAACGTGTTATTTTCTGTATTTTCTCAATGTGTCTGAAAACCGGTTGAGCTATTTGGTTAGTCAAATGCACTTCCTCCTTCCCTCCTTCGGATTTCTTCACAAAGCCGTGTGAAGTGTGGGAGGATGTCCTGGAGTCCTGAAAAGGTCTGCACGCCTGACGACCTGCCCTGGCATCAGACGTCCTCCTGACGTTTTTACTCTTCATCGTGTTACCCACGGATCCCTCCAGATGCCTGGGATTTCCTCAGTGGATCGCTGGGTTTCAGAGAGAGACCTGTGAGCAGCCTCTCACCTTCCGCCAGGAAGAAAGGTCTGTGCCTTATCAAAATGAATGAAATCTTGCCATTTGCAACTAGGTGGATGGAACTGGAGGATATTATTATGCTAAGTGAAATTAGTCAGTCAGAGAAGCTGCCAGAGATTGCTGTCTGGGTGGCAGCTGCGTTGCTCCCGACTCCTTCCTGCTGATATATTTCCTTTGCCCTAGAAGGAAGGCAGCCTGCTTTCCACCCGGCCTTTTGTCCACAGGCAAACCTCTTGTGCTCAATGCTTTCCAACGCACTGGGGTACCTGCTTCCTGTTGCCAGTGTACGTTTGCCAGGGAAGCCCATGAGGCACTAATTTTCCAAGCTGTCCCACATCCAGGGACCCTGCTTTAAAGGAGTTGACAATGAAAAATCAGAAGGGAGGCTTCCAGACTGCTTCCACCAAAGCCCCACAGGGAGGAACTGGTCAATAAATAACAAAGATGATTATGATGATAATCATAATCAAAATAAGAATAACAAGTGAGAAGAAACACACGGGGGACATAAGTTGTTCAGCTCAGATGAAAATGGAATTCAAATGGGACTGCGGACATGACCACTATTTTCCAGGCAAGCTAGGTGTCCTGAGAGTAAGAAGGAAACGTCTGTGGGGTTGGCATGAAAGGAAGCACCGATCACAAGCGCACTGCCTCCTGAGCTACGTAGGGCAGGAAGGCTTCTGGCTCTGGCCTTCCACTTACAACCAGTGGGCAGAGGCCCTCGTGATCTAGCTCAGCGTTGGCTTCTCTGTGCTGGCTGGCAGCCATGTCTGTGGAATTGGGCTCTGGTCCCCGAGTCTTTGAATGGACTGTCTGCCCTGACCACCTGGGGAAGAACAATGCTCATGCTCCAACACTGGACTTCTCATCATGTGGTTACCTCACAGCGACCTGTGGAACAGGGTCACCAACAGCCCTCAGGCTAACAAGCACACAGGTCTCAGTAAGGGAGGGCAATGTGTCCTTGGGAATCGCCATGTGTTAGCTGCTTGTGAATGCTGGGCACTCTCTGAGTAACAGTTACATGGTTCCTGACTCTGACCTCTGATCTCCAACTCCCCTTGCACACAAGTGAAGATGGCTCCCTCCCAATAACACTTGCCCCATCCCCGAAGACTTTTTGCCTTCTCTTGCCAAGAGAGGTGTCACAGGTGAGCCCATGGAGAACCCACTGTCCATGTTCCCTTGGATCTAGGGCAACGTAGCAAGACTCCACAATTAAAATCAGAGAGACATAGTTCCAGGCTAGGAAACTCTGTCCCTCACTGGAAAACCGGATTAGGAAGAGATCAAGGGAATCAGAAGGGATACAGTTGGGTCCCAACTCTCTGTCCCAGATGATAATAAAATAAATCTGTGAAGGAAGTGACCGGCACAATTCCCCAGGGAAGCTTCATGTCCTATGACTATGGAAAACCTGTGGGTTATAGAGAAATAGAACCTATTTTAGTTACGCCCGGGAGCTTGAAGGTAGCCAAAGAAACCCAACATCTGACATCAAACAGTGTAGGGGGGGTTGGGGCACTTGCCAGCTTTGCAGCTTTTCCTGTCCGTGGGTAAAAGCAGTGGTGATCTGGAGGGCAGAGTCTCCATACGAGCTGATGCCCAAGTGTGTAGGACTGGGTTCTGATTCTGTTTAGTTCTTTTTGAGTCGTTTCTTTGACGATCCCCTGCTGGCGCAACGACTGGGCATGCAGGATCCCTGAAAGTCTCCAAAAGCAGGATGTTGTGGCAGTCTATGGCGGGGGCAAAGAGCACAGTAATAGTCACTGCACAAACAAGAGACCTCAACGCCCAACGGTTTGAGGAGGACAACATGTTTTCGTTGATATCAGAAATTAGTTGTTCGGGGGGTTGAAAACAACCTTCATGTGTGCTCACTGGGAGTTAATCGGCCCTATCTGCAAAGAGAAAGAGTGAAAGCGTGTCATTGGCAGCAACGTGGATGCAACGGGAAGGTTGTATGCTGAGCCACATAAGTCAGTCAGAGAAGGATACATATCATATGTTTTCACTCACATGTGCTTCTTGAGAAGCTTAAGAGAAGACCGAGGGGAAGGGAAGGGGAAAAACTAGTTACAAACAGAGAGGGATGGAGGCAAACCATAAGAGACTCTTAAATACAGAGAACAAAAATGGAGGGTGGATGGGTGGTGGGGGAGAGGGAAAATGGGTGATGGGCATTGAGGAGGGCACTTGTTGGGATGAGCACTGGGTATTGTATGGAAGATAATTTATCAGTAAAGTATGAAAAAAAAGAAGACTAGTTAGCCCGATCTATGTGATTTTTTTTCCCCTTCTGACTGTGGCCCTAAAGGCCCCATCTCTGTCAACTTTTGCCACAGCAGTGAGGCCAACTGTCTCTCAATATCACCTGCCACTACCCACAAGCAAGCCTCTTGTGCTTCACACATTCATGTCCCCAGTACCTCCTGTTCCCAAGATACATCTGGCAGACACCAGAAGAGCATCAGTTCCTCAAGCCATTCCAAATTGATGGGAACTTGGCAAGACTCCACCAATAAAATTGGAGACAAAGGCTGCCCGACTCCAGCACGGAACGTCTCCCAATGAACACACAGTGAGGATACGTGTAAGAAAATTGAAAAGATACACTGAGGGCTAAAGTTCTTCAACTCAGGTGAAAACAGAAAGAAGCTGGAGCTGATGTTACTAGCACAACTCCCTGGGCAAGTGTGGGTTCCAAGGAGTGAAAAAGACCTGTGGCCTGAAGAGAAATGGAACACCCACTAGCTGTACCAGGGAGTCCCGTGAGCAACGTCATGCACCCCAACGTCAATATGGTCAGCAAAGTGTCAAGCTCTGGCCAGGTTTCAAGCCATTCCCATCTGTGGATAGAGAGGCCCTTGTGACTCACAAGGTAGGCTCTTGCTCCTGGCGAGTCTTCAGATTCAGGCTCTGGTATTTTAGTCTTGGAATATTGTTGTGCCCCAACCTGCTCGGTGAATGAACTTTACACGCACGGTCCCTGAGTGTCGCAGGGGGTAGGTAGCTCAGGCTTTCCCGGAAGGGGTGGGTAGAGAGCAGGGCAATGGTCCCATGGCAACAGAAACCAGCCAGACACAGAGTTCTTCCAGGCAGGAGGTGAACGTTTCCTTTTCGATATCAGAAATTAAGTGCTATGTGATGACACACGGTGTGAGTGCAGGCTCCCCGGGAAGGACTGGGCACTGTCTGACTGACAGCCCTGTAGCTCCTCAACATGGCCCTAGGCCCTTGATCCAGAAAGGAGATCGGATCCTTCCGAACCTCCTCTGCCCCTGTGCACAAAGCAAGCCTCTTGGGCTGAACAGTTCCGATCCCCGATGACATCTTTGGCCAAGGTAGGTCTTGCAGAGGAGGCCCATGGATTCATATTGCCCAGGCCATCCTAGATTCCTGGCAACTGGTCACAACTCCATGATTACCGTCAGAAAATGCTCCTAGATTATGTCTGTGAATGTCCCATAATGATATCCTCATTAATGAAAGAGCAAGGGAATCTGAAGGGATGCACTGAAGGCCAGATGTCTTGCTCACCGAAGAAAATGGTATCAAGCTTCCAATGAAGTCACTAGCACCTTTTCCTGGGCCAGGTTGGTGTCAGCACTAACCTCGGTGGGCCAGGCCTCAGGGGAACCTCCAGTAGCTACACTTAGGAGCCCTGTATGTAAAAGGGCTATCACTCTCTTCCATTCCTTTCCTTCAGCGATAGAGCAGTGGTGATTTGAAGGATCTTATCTGGCTCCTGGCTGACCCCCAAGTCCCTGGAGATGGTCTCTGATCTTTACTTATGGAGATTCTTGTTTCTACCTCCTTAGGCAAGGTATGCACTTTGCTTGGACAAACCATTAGCATCTCAGAACTTAGGAAGCACAGGCATTCCAGGAGGTTGGGAGAGAGCAGGAAGTAACCATCTGAGCCAACACAATCCTGCCTGGCCCTGACTTCTTAGGAATGCAAGGACGACCTTTCTTCCCCAACATGGCAAACGAATTGCTGTGGGGTAGCCCACCACCGAGTGGGAGCTCGCCTAGAGCTTCTTGTCACTGTCTGAGGACAGACCAGTTGCTCCTGGATCTGGCCCCTGATCCCAGTCTCTTCTTGACCCTGAAGTGAGGTGGGCTCTTTCCAGCACCACCTGCTTTGAATTGCATTAGCGTCTCATATTCTCTATTCTATTTAACATCTAACCCGATTGCTTTGCAGCATGACACCTGTTTCTGGACTGCAGTCATCACACAGGGACACATCACTGTGTGTGTTTATGTCTCGGGCCACATAGACTTTACAATAACCTATGTTGCTAAAGTGCAAAGTCTCCCAATGGTTGAGCTGTGAGTACTTCTGTGGGATTGCCAAACAGGAAAGTGATATCTGACAGAAGTATAGAACTATCTCAATTCACTTGAAAGACAGTCTGTCAGTTGTGGTTCCTGCATGTGGTCACGTTCTCCTATCACCTAGAAATGAGGAGGTCGCATAGTTAGAAACACCTGTGAGTAGAAAATGTCATAAAGAAACGTTGAATCTTCATGACAGCACATTCTTCTGTCCTATTTTCCTTCATTTATTCTAAATATCTGAGTGGCAAACATTAGATTTTATTCGACTACTGCTGAGGTAGAAGCATAAAGAGAAACTGAATAGAAATATTCTTGGAATAAGTGAGTCAGTCACAATAAATCATTAGGCTTTTTGTTTGTTTTATTTCTTTTGTTTGTTTTCAGTCCTCTTTGTAATATGTCCACAATGATGCCTCCAGTTTTGCTTTGGTTTTTTAGCATCGCTTTGTTTATTTGGGGACTTTTATCATTCCATTATTTTGTTCTGTGAAAGATGGTGGTGGTATTTTGATACGGATTGCGCTAACGTGTCGATTGCTTGGGGTAGTATAGACCTTTTAACCATTTTGTACTCCAAACCATGGGCATGGAGAGGTTTCCCATTTCTTTGTGTCCTCTTGCATTTCGTTCATGAGATTTCAGAGTACAGATTTTATACCTCTCCGTTAGGGTAATTTCTATGTAACTGACAAAGTATCTTTGGTGCAACTGGCAATAGCTTAAAGCTCTCCCATCACGTTTGCTCTAAAAATGAGAGACAGATATTCCAGGAGGAATCATGACAGCACTTCCTGTCCATTTGAGTTCACCTTGCTATCCTAATTCCCACATATGCACTGGCACACACACACACACACACACACACACACACACACTGAACGGTGTGTTCAAGAGAGACTGGACACTGGGCAATAACAAGACAGAAGGAAGAAACAGGTGAGAGCGAGCTCTGCCATGGGGCAGCAGCATCCATTGTCACAGCTTCCTGCACAAAGGCCCAAAGATGGGCAAGAGATTCTTTTTTCAATTTTTTTTTCAACGTTTTTATTTATTTTGGGGACAGAGAGAGACAAAGCATGAACGGGGGAGGGGCAGAGAGAGAGGGAGACACAGAATCGGAAACAGGCTCCAGGCTCCGAGCCATCAGCCCAGAGCCTGACACGGGGCTCGAACTCACGGACCGCGAGATCGTGACCTGGCTGAAGTCGGACGCTTAACCGACTGCGCCACCCAGGCGCCCCCAATGGGCAAGAGATTCTTCATGTTTGTAGGTTTCTGCTGCACCCAGGACCATCCTTGAG